>NC_073249.2:80219621-80522651 GCF_029289425.2 Pan paniscus | reverse complement strand
TTATAGTATTTTTTTTAATTAGTGAGAAGAGAGATATTGTTTTACATTTTTAAAAAATCTCTTTAATGTCTCATTTAATAAAAGGCAGCTGGACTCTCACATTTACTTCAGCTTTCAATCTGTTGCCATATGTTGTTTTGGTTGGAGTATATTTAGTTGAAAAATAGTGGAATATTTTAATAATCTTTTACAATAACTGTGTATATTTTCCTTTACTTGATAAGTGGTAGCTGCTTAAAAGTTTGTTGCAATGTATAATCTAAAACCTTTATCAATAAACTTTTTTTTACCCTGTTACATTAAAATCCACTGGTCTATCTTGTATGTACTTCGAATGAAACTATGATATGACTCAGACATGATTTTTAACATCACACATTAATCATTTGGCAAATACCAGCTCACTGAGTTATGCAGATTTTCCAAATGCTGATTCATTTCATTATACGTCAAAAATCAATTAAAAATTTGTTAATATCATCACCAATTTCATCAGAATAGTCTTTCTATTCTGTTATACAATGTATTGGGAAGTTGTCAAACTGAAAGTGGTGAATACAGTTTTCCAAGGTTCTAAGTTTAGTTTTCCTTTGTAGTTTATCTTCACTTGGATTTTATCTTTGGCAAAGGCTATTGTCAGTTGTTTTTTTTTGATATGATAGGCTTACTTAATTTGAAAGACAACGCCTGCCAAATACCCAAGTCTGAATAAGCACAATTTGTCTGTCAGTCATTCTTTCAAGTAAAAATGGTATTCCATAAAAGAAAAAGCATCTAATTGAGCTGACAGTGCAAACAATTGTGAATAGGATTACTCACAAATGCTTTTCCTTAAAACCATTATATGGAGCTTTATGTGTACTTCACATTACTTCACACAGAGTATTAAAAAGACCTATATTTGAGGATCAAAAAGTAATAAAATTATTTTTACTGCATCTAAGATATTCTTAACTAAGTATGGCTTTTTTTTTCCCCCTGCAGATGCATGATGGTTAAAAATACAATAACTACTAGCACAGTTTGGTGCCACTGCCTTGATTCATTCTAAGGCAGTGGCAGTTTTATTCACCATCGCTTTTGCACCATCAGTGCAAATGACAACACATTAAGAAAGGCAATTAAGTATGAAATCAGCTTTGGTCTTGCAGATCCATAAAAGGGTCTCATTAATGATAATAAAAAAATGATTACATATTAACCCTAATCTAAATATGAAATTTAATCTAATCTAAATATTAAACACTATGCTTTAATCAATATGAAAAGAAATTTATAATCTATATCTATTACAAATTCTAAGAATAAATAGGACAAGTTCACACGATATATAGGAAGATGCTCACCATAGAATTATTAGTAATAAAAAAATTTTAAGTTCTAAATAATAAAAAACAGGAAAAAGTTAGATAAAGAAGAATAAGTTCCTACAACTAACTTTTTACTCAGACTTTAAAAATCACATTTTCAAATATTATTTAATTGCATAGAAAAAAATTCAAAGTACAATGTTAGTGCTATTCAAAATTGTATACATAGGATAATTCCCAATTCACTTTATAAAACTAGTATTATCCTGATATTGAAATCATACGAAGACAGTACAAAAAACGAAACTACACTCCAATAGCCCTTATAAATATAAATATAAAAATTCTTTTTAAAAAATTTTAAAACAATAATTTATTTACTTAATATGAGAAAGGGTCTTACTATGTTGACTAGCCTGGTCTTGAACTCCTAGGCTCAAACAACATTCCTGCCTCAGCCTCCTAAATATCTGGGATTACAGGCACATACCACTGTATCTGGCTAAACATAAAAATTATTTCCAAATGTTAAAATTTTAGAAATTTTATGATTTCCAATAAATTTTAAATTTTATAAATTTAGCAACATATACAAAGAATTACACACCATGACCAAGAGATGTTAATTTCAGATATGCAAGCCTGGTACATTATTCAAACTATCAACCAATATATTAACAGGCTAAGGAAGAAAAATCACATGAACACATCAATATATGTTGATCACATATCTGTCTATAGATATATATCTGCATATATTGATACGGAAAAAAACATTTGAAAAAATACAACACTCATAAATAAAAAAAACTGTAAGAAAAAAATAGGAATAGAGGGCAACTTCCCCATCTTCATAAACAGCATCTACAGAAACCTACAACTAACATAATAGTGAAAGACTGAATGCTTTCCATGCAAGACAGTAAACAAGGCAAGAATGTCCATTCTCATTGCCCTGATTCAATATGGTGCTGGAAAATTCAAGTCAGTGCAACCAGACAAGAAAAGGAGATAAAAAGTATACAGACAAGAAAGGCAGAAATATAACTGTCTCTATTTGCATATGACATGACTGTCTATATAGAAAATCCCAAATATCCTAAAAAAAAATCTAGAACTAATTATTTCAGCAAGGTTGAAAGATACAAGGTAAACATACTAGATCAGTTGTATTTTTACACACTGGCAATAAATACTTGAACACTGAAACTAAAAATATAATAGCATTTATAATCACTCAAAAAGAAAATAAAATTGGGTGTGAATCTAACCAAAAATGCATAGAACTTGTGTATGAAAACTACAAAATGCTGGATGAAAGAGCTAAATAAATGAAGAGCATACAGTGTTCAGGGAATACTTCACACAATAAAGATGTCAATTCTCCCTAAATTGACAAATAAGTTTAACAAAATTGTTATCAAAATACCAGCAAGTTTTTTTTTGTAGCAATAGATAAGATTATTCTAAAATTATATGGTAAGATAAAGGAACTAGAATAACTAAAACAATTTCAAAAAAGAAAAATGTGAGGTAATCAGTCTACTCAATTTCATGGTTCATTATTAACTGCAATAACCAAAAGATGGTGTAGTATTGTCAGTGATAGAGATCAATGGAACAGAACAAAAAAAAACCCAAAATAGAACCACACAAATATGTCCAACTGATTTTTTACAAAAGTGCAAAAGCAATTCAAATTAGAGAGATAACTTTTCAACAAACTCAGTAAAGTTAGGAAATAAAGTCTCCAAGAAAAAAGAGTTACTTCCCAGAAGGAAGTCTACACAATGAAAGGATAACACAAATTTGGGGAAACAGCTAGTTTTTTCTCATCTACACATTGTATAAGCTAGTCACATATTATTACACATAATCCTCACAACGCTGCTATGGACTGAGTATTTGTGACCCTCTGAAATTAAGATCCTAACTCCCAATGTGATAAAGGTAGGGCCTTTGTGGGGAAGAGGTGATTAGACAGCAAGAACAAAGCCCATGTGAATGGCATTAGTGCCCTTATAAAAGAAGCTCCAGAGAGTTCTCTTGCCTCTTTCACCATGTAAAGGCACAGTGAGAAGGTGTCATCTATGAAGAAAACCATGGGCCCTGACCTGAAACTGAACCTGCAGGACCTGATCTTGGACTTCCCACTATGGAGAATTGTGGGAAATACATGTTTGTTGTTTAAGACATCCAGTCTATGGTATTTATATTGTAGCAGCTCAAATGAACTAAGATAATGCCTACGAGGAAAGTACTATTATAATCTTCATTTTATAGACGTTGAGTATCTATATTCAAGGATTAAACAATATGCCTTAATAGCTAGTAAGTGATAGAACTGAATTTCAAACCCAGTTTTGCTTGCCCCAGAGCCTAAGATTATATTATAATAAAATAAATAATCAAAATATTTAGTTGGCATATGTATGTACCTCAATTAAATAATTAAATAATTTATGTATACGCAAAAATATACATATGTGTATATATGTATATACACAGCTATGAAACATCTTTTTGATCTTCTGAATATATACCATAAAATCTTTAACAGAGATGGTTATAGAATGTATATCTAGTAAATTCTGAATTGTTCAGAAGATCATCACTTAATTTAACTTACTGATTATTCAGACTTTAAGATTTCTTTCCTTCTTACCATTCTGATTCTTATCAATTTGGCAGAAAAAGGAGGAAAAAAAGATCACTTTATTGTTTATTAATAGTTGTAGAAAACTGCTTAATAGAGAGAACATCATTAAAAATTAAGTTGTTGGCCGGGTGCGGTGGCTCACGCCTGTAATCCCAGCACTTTGGGAGGCCAAAGGCGGGAGGATGATGAGATCAGGAGATCGAGACCATCCTGGCTAACACGGTGAAACCTCATCTCAACTAAACAAAATACAAAAAATTAGCTGGGCATGGTGGCAGGCGCCGGTAGTCCCAGCTACTCGGGAGGCTGAGGAAGGAGGATGGCGTGAACCTGGGAGGCGGAGCTTTCAGTGAGCCGAGATTGCACCACTGCACTGCAGCCTGGACCACAGACCGAGACTCTATCTCAAAAAAAAAAAAAAAAAAATTAAGTTGTTAAAAAGTAGATGCATAGTATTCTTCAAAATTCTAACAAAATTGGTTTTCATAGTTAATAATCTAATAGTTTTATTTTGCCACATGTATCTATATCAAAAATATTTCTTGTGAAAATAACTTATTCTGATGTTAAGGTCTTTCCTGGCATCAATATTTTCCCTTGATATCACAATATCTACCACCTGGGTGCAGTGGCTCATGCCTGTAATCCTAGCACTTTGGGAGGACAAGGTGGGTGGATCACTTGAGGTCCTGAGTTCAAGCCCAGCCTGGCCAACATGGAGAAACCTTATCTCTACTAAAAATACAAAAATTAGCCAGACGTAGTGCCACATGCCTATAATCCCAGCTACCTGGGAGGCTGAGGCACAAGAATTGCTTGAACCCAGGAGGCAGAGCTTACAGTGAGCCAAGATTATGCCACTGTCCTCCAGCCTGGGTGACAGAACAAGATTCTGTCTTAGAACAACAACAACAAAAATAAAACAAATAAACAGAAAATCATAGTATCTATCATCTATAGTATACCTCACAGCAATCTTGCAGCCAATGAGCCCCTTACACTGTAGAAACACTTGAAAAATATCGTTACCATGAATGTTAAACTTACTGGATGTAACAGCAAGATACAGATGACAACAAAACCCTACCCACGAGCATGAGAGCCCATGAAAAGGACACTTTGGTGAGCAAAACAACTTACAAAACTGAAATTTAAAGAAGCGACCAGGCTGTTGTACAAGATAATTCACTATCACCTGTATGCTTTGCTTCACAATCCATATAATAAACAGGGGTGGTGGGAAATAAAACGAAACGATTTTTAAAAATGAAAAAATGTCAACAAGGAAATCTTGCAGTTTATTTTGGAAAGAAACTGAAAGAAAAGTTTTAATCGTGATGTAGCCAACAGTACACGAACTAATAAAACTGGTGCCTAAAATAGACATGTTTAATATTAATAACCATAACCAATTTAAATCAAATTGGAAGGATATGATTTCCTTTAAAATTTAAATCTAGTGAAATAAAATTCAAAGCCATTTTAACTAAAAAATAGACGTGTATCTTTAAAATATGATTAGTGTAAAGACAAATAAAAAAACTAGAGATTATGAGAGTTTAATGTTCAATGCTAACGTATAAAAGAAATCACAAGTGTTACTAAAGTCAACAGAAGGAATTTAATACTAATCTTGGCCAACATGCATAACAAATAACCTTAGGCACAAAAACCAGGTGGAAAAGCTTTCTGTCTCCTAGAGAGCAATATGTTACTAGGCAATACCACTTCACTGATAATCTTCCTGTAATTTTTAATGGAAGCACTCAGATTGGTTTAAGCTACAAATGTCTATGGTTTTCTGCCTTGCAATAAGGAAAAATATTGTAGAATTATATTAAATCAATTGCAGACAAGAGTCTGGATTCCAGACCATCCTGGGCAACATGGTAAAACTTCATGTCTACAAAAAATATGAAAAAAAAAATTAGCCAGGTATGATGGTGTGTGCCTGTAGTCCCAGATACTCAGGAGGCTAAGGTGGGAGGATCACTAGGGCTCAGGAGGCCAAGGTTGCAGTGAGCTGAGATGGCACAACTGCAATCCAGCCTGGGTGACAGAGCGAGACCGTGTCTCAAAAAAGTAAAAACAAATCAAAATAAATAAGAGTTTGGATTCCACAGAATTGTTAAATTGGGAACCAGTAAGGCACTTAGGTCTTAATGGATCTCAAATTAATCCATCAGGTGATCATAAAACCCACATTAGTAGAAAGTAGCTTTTAAAAGACAGATTTAATTCATCCAATAGATTTCTGATCCTCCACTAACACCACATACCCAAATCTGAAATTCACATTTTTCCTTACCAATTTCCTAACAAGAACAAGCTGTACATTCCTTACAAGGTAGTAAAAAGAGTAACCAATAGAACTTTATTTTATTTGTATTTTTTTTAGAGGTGGGGCCTTGCTATGTTACTCAAGCTGGACTTGAACTCCTGGGCTTAAAGTGATTCAACTACCTCAGCCTCCCAAGCAGCTAGGACTACAGGCATGTGCCACCATGCCCAGCTAATTATTAAAAATTATTTGTAGAGACAGGGTCTCACCGTTGCCCAGACTGGTATCAAACTCCTGGCCTGAAGTGATCTTCCCACCTCAGCCTCCCAAAGTGCTGGGATTACAGGCATAAGCCACTGCATCTGGTCCAGTATAACAACAGCTTTGTAGATATACCTACAGTATGGTGACTTTGTGTACTGAAATTCATCAAGATGCAATTAAGTGAGTAGAAAATAATAAAAACAGGCTCCATACCATCATAGGGACAGCAGAGAAGACCTATGGGAATGAAGATTTCCAAAAAAGAGTAGTCAGGGGTTCCTCCTCACTGTGAAGAAAGACAGGCTCAGCATGCAAAGGAAGCTAAGAACAGCTATACCTTGGTTGAAATAAGATCACAGTTTTAAAACAAGGACAGTCTAAGAAAAACAAAATAAAGTAGGGTACTGAGTAGATAGGCTGGAAACTGAAAACTGTGTAAGACTGGGTAAATAGATCATATGAAGTCTAAAGTCAAAGCCAGGTTAATACAGAAAAGTTAACCACACAATCACAAAGTAAAATTAAGTTTCTACAGCACAGGGTACTGCCAGCTATGGATAGAGTGAGCTGCTTCCTAATCTTAAGAGGCCAGTCTCTATGTGGTTGGAGTAAGCAAATGTCCCATTAGAAGCCAAATCCATGTTTCTAGGAGATTTTCATGAATGTTATTATGCAGGGACTATTCTCATTATATGAAAATCTCAGTTTTAAAAATTTTTTTATTTCAATAGTTTTTGGGGTACAAGTGGTTTTGGTCACACGGATGAATTATATAGTGGTGAAGTCTGAGATTTTAGTGCACCCATCATCCAAGTAGTGTACATTGTACCCAATAAGTAGTTTTTTAATCCCTCACCCCCCTCAACCCTCCCTCTTCTGAGTCGCCAAAGTCCATCATAGAATTCTGTATGCCTTTGCATACCCGTATCTTCGTTCCCACTTATAAGTGAGAACATACGGTTTTTGGTTTTTCCATTCCTGAGTACTTCACTTAGAATAATGGCTTCTAGCTCCATCCAAGTTACTGCAAAACACATTATTTCATTATTTTTATGGCTGAGTAGTATTCCATGGTGTATATATATCACATTTTCTTTATCCACTCATTCGTTAATGGACACTTAGGTTGGTCCCATATGTTTGCAACTGTGAATTGTGTTGCAATAAACATATGCGTGCAAGTGTCTTTAATATAATGACTTATTTTCCTTTGGGTAGATACTGAGTAGTGGGATTGCTGAATCAAATGACAGATCTACTTTTAGAAGAAATCTCCATATTGTTTTTCGTACAGTTTGTACTAATTTACATTCCTACCAGCAGTGTATAGGTGTTCCCTTTTCACCACATCTACGCCAACATCTATTATTTTTTGACTTTTTAATAATGGCTATTTTTGCAGGAGTAAGGCAGTATCTCATTGTATTTTTAATTTGCATATTCCTGATGATCAGTGATGTTTAGCATTTTTCATATGTTCTTTACCATTTTTATATCCTCTTTTGAGAAATGTCTATTCATGTTATTTGCCCACATTTTGATGGGATTTTTTTTTCTTGTTGATGTACTTGAGTTCATTGTAGATTCTAGATATTAGTCCTTTGCTAGATGTATAGTTTGCAAATATTTTCTCCCACTCTGTAGGGTGTCTATTTATTCTGATAGTTATTTCTTTTAATGTACTCAAGTTTCTTCTATTTAATTAGGTCCCATTTATTTATTTTTATTTTAGTTGCATTTGCTTTTGGGGTCCTACTCACGAATTATTTGCCTAAGCCAATGTCCAGAATAGTTTTTCCTAGGTTATCTTCTATAATTTTTATAGTTTCATGTCTTAGATTTACATCTTTGAACCATCTTGAGATGATTTTTGTATAAGGTAAGGGATAAGCATCCAGTTTCATTCTTCTACATGTGGTTATCCAGTTTTCCCAGCATTATTTATTAAATAAGGTGTCCTTTCCTCAGCCTGTGTTTCTCTATGCTTTGTTGAAGATCAGTTGGTTGTAAGTATTTGGATTTATTTCTGGGTTCTCTATTCTGTTCCACTGGTCTATGTGCCTACTTTTATACCAGCACTATTTTTGTAACTACAGCCTTGTGGCAAAATTTAACATCTGGTAATGTGATGTCTCTACGTCTGTTTTTTTGTTTGTTTGTTTGTTTTTTGCATAGGATTGCTTTGGCTATTCAGGTTCTTTTTCTGGTTTCATATGAATTTTAGAATTGTTTTTTCTAATTCTGTGAAAAATGATGTTGGTATTTTGATAGGAATTGCACTGAATCAGTGGATTGCTTTGGGAAGTATGGTCATTTTCATGATATTGATTCTTCCAATCCATGAGCATGGGATGTGTTTCCATTTGTTTGTGTCATCTATGATTTCTATCAGCAGTGTTTTGTAGTTCTCCTTGTAGAGATCTTTTACCTCCTTGGTTAAATATATTCCTAGGTAATTTATTTTTTTCCAGCTCTTGTGAAAAGGACTGAGTTCTTGATCTGATTCTCAGCATGGTCATTGTTGGTGTATAGCACTGCTACTGATTTGTGTATATTGATTTTGTGACCTGAGACTACGGAATTCATTTTTCAAATCCAGGAGTCTTTTGGAGGAGTATTTAGGGTTTTCTAGGTATACAGTCATATTACTCATGAACAGCAAGAGCTTGATGTCCTCTTTTTCAATTTGGATGCCCTTTGTTTCTTATCCTTGCCTGATTGCTCTGGTTAGGACTTCCAGCACTATGCTGAATAGAAGTGGTGAAAGTGGCATCCTTGTCTTGTTCCAGTTCTCAAGGGGAATACTTTCAACTTTTCCCCATTTATTATGATGTTAGCTGTGGGTCTGTCATATATGGCTTTTATTAGTTTTAGGTAAAGTTCCTTTTATATCTGTTTGTTGAGTTTTTTTATACAGGGATGCTGGATTTTATGAAATGCTTTTTCTGCATCTATTCAGATGATCATAGAGTTTTTCTTTTTAATTCCTTTTATTGGATGTATCCCATTTATTGACTTGCATATTTTAAACCATCCCTGCATCCCTGGAATGAAACCTACTTGGTCATGGTGTATTATCTTTTTGATGTGCTGCTTGAATTAGCTAGTATTTTGTTGAGGATTTTTGCATCTATGTTCATCAGGGGTATTCGTCTGTAGTTTTCTTATTTTCTTATGTCTTTTCCTGGTTGTGGTATCAGAATGATACTGGCTTCATAGAATGAGTTAGGGAGGATCCCTCTTTCTTAATCTTTTGGAATAGTTTCAGTAGGATTGGTCCCAGTTCTCTGAATGTCTGGTAGGATTCAGTTGTGAGTCCATCTGGCCCTAGGCTATTTTTTTTCTTGGCAATTGTTTTGATTAGTGATTCAATCTCACTGCTTGTTCTTGGTCTGTTCGGGGTTTCTATTTCTTCCTGGCTTAATCTAGGAGTGTTTCTGTTTCCTAGAATTTATCCATTTCCTCTAGATTTTTTAGTTTGTGTGCATAGAGGTGTTCACAGTGGTCTCAAATGATCTTTTTTATTTCTGTGGGGTTGGTTGTAAAGTCTCCAGTTTCATTTCTAATTGAACTTACTTTAACCTCTCCTGGTTAATCTAGCTAATGGTCTATCAACTTTGTTTATCTTTTTGAAAAACCAACTTTTTGTGTCATTGATCTTTGGTATTTTTGTTGTTGTTGTTGCTGCTGTTTCAAATTCATTTAGATCTGCTCTGATCTTTGTTATTTCTTTTCTTTTGCTAGCTTTGGGTTTAGTTTGTTCTTTCTCTAGCTCCTTGAGGTATGACGTTAGGTTGTCAATTTATCATCTTTCAGATTTTTTAATGTAGGTATTTAGCACTATAAATTTTCCTTTTAGTACTGCTTTTACTATATTCCAGAGATTTTGATAACTTGTGTCAATATTATCATTCCTTTCAAAGAATTTTTTAAATTCCATCTTGATTTCACTGTTAACTCAAAAATCATCCAGGAGCAGATTGTTTAATTTCTGTGTATTTGTGTAGTTTTGAGGGTTACTTTTGGAGTTGATTTGTAGTTTTATTCCACTGTGGTCTGAGAAGATACCTGATAAAATTTCGATTTTTAAAAATTTATAGAGACTTGTTTTGTGGCCTATCATATGGTCTATTGTGGAGAATGTTCTGTGTGCTGATTAAAAGAATGTATAATCTGCAGTTATTGGGTAGAATGTTTGGCAAATATTTGTCAGGTCCATTTGTTCTAGAGTGCACTTTAGGTCCATTATTTCTTTGTTGACTTTCTGTCTTGATGATCTGTCTAGTGTTGTCGGTGGACTGTTGCAGTCTCATACTATTATTATGTCATGTCTATCTCATGTCTTAGGTCTAATAGTAATTGTTTTATGAATCTGGGAGCTCCAGTGTTAAGTGTATATAAATTTAGGATTATAATATCTTCTTGTTGGATTGATCCTTTTATCATCATATAATGACGTTCTTTGTCTTTTTTCACTGTTGTTGCTTTAAAATCTGTTTTATCTGATAAAAGACTACCTACTCCTGCTCACTTTTGGTTTCCATTTGGAGTGGAATATCTTTTTGCACTCCTATACCTTGAGTTTATATGAATCTTTATGTATTAGGTGAGTCTCTTGAAGACAGTATATATTTGGTTTGTGATTTTTAAAATCCATTCTGCCAATCTGTATCATTTAAGTGGAGAATTTAAGTAATTTATATTCAATGTTAATATTGAGATGTGAGGTACTGTTCCAGTTATCCTGTTACTTGTTACCTAGATACTCTGGTTTCTTTATTGTTATTGTTTTATAGGCCCCATTAGTTTTATGCTTTCAAGAAGTTCTATTCTGGTTCATAATGGCCTTTTTGTTTTAAAGTTTAGAACTCCTTTTAGCATTTTCAATAGAGCTGGTCTAGTAGTAACAAATTCTCTCAGCATTTGTTTGTCTGAAAATGACTTTAATTCTCCTTCATTTATGAAACTTAGTTTTGTTCTGGATACAAAATTCTTGACTGACAGTTATTCTCTTTAAGAAGGCTAAAGATAGAACTCCAATCCCTTCTGGCTTAAAAGGTTTCTGCTGAGGAAATCTCTTAGTTTTTCAAGCAAACAAAATGAAAGAAGACTGAAATGATAATTCAAAACCATGGATCCATTAACTTTAACATGAACAACACAAAGTAAATAAATGTTGTTCCTTACCTATAATTAGTTCTAGTGTTTGTTTCTATTTTAAAAAGACATAGGGCTGGCACAGTGGCTCATACCTATAATTCCAACACTTTGAGGGGCCAAGTCAGGAGGACTCCTTGAGTCCAGGAGTTTGTGGCCAGCCTGGGAAACATAGTGAGATCACGTCTCTACAAAAAATAAGAAATTAGCTAGATGTTGTGGCACGTGTCTGTAGTGCCAGCTGCTCTGCTTGGGAGGCTGAGGTGGAAGGATCACTTGACTGCAGGAGGTTGTGGTTGAGGTTGCAGTGAGCTATGATCAGGTCACTGCACTCAGTCTGGATGACAGAGTAAGACCTTGTCTCAAAAAAAAAAAAAAATAAAATAAAATAAAATAAAATAAAAATATATATATGTATATATATATATACACACACACATACACACACACATATATCTTCTCATTCTCAAAGTTAGCCTTTGCACAACATTTTTTTTAATAAACAGGTACGTTGATTTTTACTTATTCTAACTTTCCAAAGTCACAGTTAAGGAAATTCACAAATTTAGACATCTTATTATAAGAACACTGTTTCTTTTGTTTGTTTTAAATGGCTCTGATTCCCTCAGCACTGGCAAGGCTTATATTGCCATTCATAGATAGGCTTAAAAATAGACTAATACCACAACATGGGTCACAAGGTATATAATTCTTGCTCCTTTTCTGTTGTAAGCATATACTATATACACTGAATATGGGCCTCCATTTTCTTCTGCTATTCCCCAGCATGGTTCTATAGATAGGTACAGCTTTGCTATCTGGTGGTTCTCAAAGTGTGGTCCATGCAAAAATATCTTTAGCATGACCTGGGAACTTGTTACAAATGCAGATTCTTAGGCTCTAAACCAGATATTCCAAATCAGATACTTTGGAGTCAGGGCCCAGGAATCTATATTTAATCCAAGTGATCCTGATGCACACTAACGTTTCAGAATCATTACTGCGAGTAAGGTCTCTGAGAACAACAAAGCATCACAACTACTCCTTTGGCCATGGAAAAGGTGATATAGCTGAAAATTTTTATATTTTAAATTGTAAAATATTGAATACATTTTACATTGTAAAATATAAAATATACTTTTATGGTAAAATATATAACAGATATGCTCAGATTAAATAATTTTAAAGTGAACATCTACGGTTATCATCACCCACATAAAAAACCCACCCTCGAAGCCCTCTCTATATGCCTCCCAATCATGACCCTTTCTCCTCTTAGGGGAGACACCTACCTGACTTTGGAATAACCTTTTCTTTATAGTTTACCACCTACATATGAATTCTTGAAATATGTGGTTGATTTTTGCCTATATTTGAACTTTATGTGATTAGAGTAATACAGCACATATGCTTCATGTCTTTCTTATTTTGCTCAAGTTCATTACTATGAAATTCATTCATTTTGTTGTGTTTCCTTCTATTTGAAAGGGAAGGAAGAAAATGCAACAATGTAAACAGAATCTCTGGATGGTAGGAGTAAGTGATTTTTAAAATAGACATTTGTCTGTATTTCTAAATTTTTCTACTAAGATGAATTCCTGAGTAAAACTTAGCATTTCCCACCTCTGTATCAAATAATTTGAGGTGCATGTTTTGAATCACATTAACAGATTAAATAAAAATCTATGATGCAAAGCCAAACCTTGTTTCATTTATGAAACTTTCATTTCATATATGAAACTTCATATTCTGATTGAGCCCAATACTTAAATAAGATTTGGCTTAAAGATTTTCTGACCTCAAATTCAGGATATTCTGAAGAATAACTTTTAAAAACAGAGAAGAAAGTCTGTGGTACAGACCTGTAACCACAATTTCAAGAGTCATTTTTAAGCACACTAGAGTCATTTTAGTTCCTTCCAATCTGCTTAAATTGAAATCCTTAACATTATCCTAGAGACTACCCTCCCTTTGATAACAAGGCTGTTCTTCAATAACCACCATGAAACTGCTCTGGTGAAATAACTGGGATGAGTAACTCACTTCCTATTTTGCACACATAGAAGTCACAGTACGTATGCTAAGTGTTAAAAGAGACGTAGTAGATGTAAGTTGGTGATAGTTTAGAAAAGAACTAATAACTAAAATAAGTTAGAACTTTGAACCATAGGTTTTCTAGAGTAAGTAAGATGTGTGAATATATAGAAAAGCAAAGAAGGGTACCATTTATTAATCCATTCAAAAATCCATTACACTGACCATGTCCCTTCAATATTTTTCATGTCAACTCCTCCCATGTTTTAACTTATTATTTGGAAGCCCAAGCTTTTCATAGACTTTTCTGAAAGATACTACCTTTTCTTTAGAAATCGTCCCTCTTTCTTCCTCCTAAGAATCAATTATAATTATCTTGCCAGAATGTCAGCATTTATAATCTGCCGTGTAACTTGCATCATCTTTTAAAGTCTTATAAAATGAGATCATGCTACTTTGGGTTTTCATGTTTTAAAACATATCTTGATAAAGTAACATCATGTGTCCTGAATCCTGGATCACAGATTCATAAAGATTAGCCCAGCTCGTGGGTAGAAGAAAAAAAAAAAAAAGCCTGAAAAGCAGAACCACAGCATGGTAGGAGGAAACTCTTGTCTTCCTTTTGTCATTGTGCAATTACACAGATGTTTAATCTGCAGAGGAAAGGGTTAGGAGGAGACATAGAAAACCAGTACCAGAGGATCCTCCAAAGCAGAGGAGTGGGCACATTCTATCTTTGCTACAAACTCTTTTTTAAGATATGTTTTCCTCAGGTCTAAATCATGTGTAGCTATGCTCAGCATTAGTTACCATGAGTTCTAAAATGGCATGGTCCTCTAACAGACAAGTGAATGAAAAACAGGCAAGAGGAGTGGCACTGTCATCAAAATTCTGCATAAAGCTTACATTAATGTTGTTCCTCCTAGAAGTATCTGTGCATACATAGAACCTACTGGGTCAACAAATGAATATTCCAAAGGCATGTGTGTCAGGTTGCCTCGATAACATCATTCCCTGAATCACCGTGACTCTGAATCTTAAAATAGAGAAAAAAAAGTGAAAAATAGGAATTATCTAAATTTCTTTTATAAATGTTTACTGAAACAAAACACTGAAATTAAATATTATTCAAAATAAAAAACTGAAAAGGTATAAAGAAATTTAGATAATTAAGCTTATAAGTGATATTTATTGTTTGTGGTATTTATAGTTCTGAAGTTATTAAAGCTTAAAACTGTGCTATGACTTTTGAGAAAACCCCATGTTACATTTTTGCCAGTGCTATTTCTTTCCATGAAACTGGGTTTCATTCCAATCTCACTAGAGAAAGATCAATCTAAGCACTGTCTAGCAACAGATCAAGATTTACCGTTATTTTCATTAAACAACTGCTACAAAGAAGTAAACGTGCATTACAGAAGCTACTTGTGTAAAGCAGAGTGTCCCAATTACTCACATTTTCCATTATTCCAAAAAATTCTCACCAACCTAAAATCCAGCACAGGGATCTGAGTTATAAGAACAGCTGAAAATCAAAAGGTGACTCTTCCCTAACCATCTCCTTGGTTGCTATTGACCTGCCATAGTGAACAAACTAGGAATCTTCAATCATGTATCAACTTTTATAAGGCTTGACTCTGATGATGGCAGATTACTAGAGGAAATGCAAGATGGTCCCTGCCCAGAATTTCTCATAAGTAGCTCTTGTACTGGGTGTTTATTGGGAAAACCCAGGGATTCTTTTAAAAATGCATATTCTTGGGCTCTACTCCAGATATACTGAAAAAAGATTCTAAAATTAGGGTCCATGAATAAGAATTTTAAACAGTCTCCCCAAGTGGTTCTGTTGCACACTAAAGTTTGAGAAGCACTATCTAGCATCTTAGTGTCACAATACTACTGGTTCAGGTTCTAGTCTCACATCCCAACCACATGAAGGACTTAAGATGCCTTATACCACTTGAGGTAGAATGATACATTGGTGGTCCAGTGAACCATAATTCCTGGTATTCATGTGCTTGTAGAGTCTCCTCCTATACTGACTCTGGACCTGGCCATGTGACTTTCCTTAGCTGTGATGCAAACAGAGACATGATGAGCACTTTTCCATTGAGGATTATCTTGGAATGTTACTCTTAGAAGCCAGAAACCATCCGGTAAAGAAGCTCAGGCTATACTACTGAATGATGAGAGGCCACATGGAAAGAGTCTTTTGAGAATGAGATTCAGTCTTGTACACTCCAGCTCCAGTACAGCTCCCAGATGAATGAAGCCACATGAATGACTCAAGCAAGGCATAGCACAGAAGAATCATCAATTGATAACCCACAGAATTGTGAAAAATAATACATCATTTTTCCCTTTTTCTTTTTAGACTCTATTTCTTAATGATGAGATAAATCATTGTTTTTAAGAAACTAAGTTTTTGACTGGATATCTGGGGGCAGGGCTAAGATGGTAGACTGGAAGTAGTTCATGTGTGCCACTCCCAGGGGGAGAAAACAAAAGTGCTAGTGAACACGGGTTCTGCAGGCTGATCATCTGAGAAACCATGATGAGATACATCAAGGCAGCAGGGGAACACAGAGAACAAAGAGGGGCAAAGCTGGGCACCAGTCTGTCGGGGCTCAGTGCAGAGCCAGGAGAACCTCTTCAACACGGGAAAGGGTGAGTGAGTGACAGCCCCCAAGGGGACTCACCCTTACCACATGGACCCATGCAAGACTGAGAAGGAGAGAATCAACCTGGCTTCCCCACAATTCCCCAACATACTTCTAGATTGAGGCAGTGAGCCACTCAGATGTTTTGCAGAGGCAACTCCCATGTCCCCCCAGGAAGCACACAGATAGTAGATTAGGGCAACTTGGCTAGGATAGGGCTTGTCACTCAACTGCAGCCCCAGTCTGAGGGAGCCCCCTTGGACTAGAATAACCAACAAAAGAAATGCAGACACAAAGGCAGTAATAACTGGGGCCTCCTGCAAGACCCAGGAGCAGACTAGAATTGAAGCCAGACAATCAAACCCACCTTATACCACAATCAAACCCCCAAGGGCATCAAATAAAAAAAAAGCAAAACAATCCATCCAGAAGACATCAACTTCAAAAACTGAAGGAATATCAGCCCACACAAATGAGAAAGAACCAGTACAAGAACTCTTACAATGGAAAAAGCTGAAGTGCCTTCTTTCTTCCAAACAACCACACTAGTTCTCCAGTTAAGGGTTCTTAACTGGGTTGAGATGGCTGAAATGACAGAAACAGAATTCAGAATGTGGATAGGAATGAAGATCATCAAGATTCAGAAGAATGTTGAAACCCAATCCAAGGAAGCTAAGAATCACAATAAAACAATACAGGAGATGAAAGTCAAAATAGCTCATATAGAAAATAATACAACCAATCTGATAGAGCTGAAAAACACACTACAAGAATTTCATAATGCAACCACAAATATTAACAGCAGAATAGAACAAGTGGAGAAAAGAATCTCAGAGATTGAAGACTGGCTTTCTGAAATAATACAGTCAGACAGGAAGAAAACAGAACAAAAAGGAATGAATAAAACCTCTGAGAAATATGGAATTATGTAAAAGACCAAATCTATGACTCTCTGGCATACCTGAAAGAAATGGGAAGAAAGAAAACAAGTTGAAAAACATATTTCAGGATATCATCCATGAGAATTTCCTCAACCTAGCTAGAGAGTCCAACACTCAAATTCAGGAAATGTGGAGAACCACCACAAGATACTTCAAGATCACCCCCAAGACACATAATCATCAAATTTTCCAAGTTCAAAATGAAAGAAAAAATGTTAAAAGCAGCTAGAGAGAAAGGACAGGTCACCTAAAAAGAGAAGCCCATCAGAATAATAGTGTACCTATCAGCAGAAACCCTACAAGCCAGAAGAGACTGAGGGCCTATATGCAACATTCTTTAAGAAAAGGAATTCCAACCAAAAATTTCATATCCAGTCAAACTAAGCTTCAAAAGCAAAGGAAAAATAAGATCCTTTCAGACAAGAAAATGCTGAGGGAATTCATTAATGCTAGACCTGCCTTACAAGAGCTCCTGAGAGAAGCACTAGATATGGAAAGGGAAGACCATTACCAGCCACTACAAAACACACTTAAGTACACAGACAAGTGATACTATGAAGCAACCACACAAAGAAGTCTGCATAATTACCAGCTAAGAACACAATGACAGGATCAAATTCACACATATCAATACTAACCTCGAATATAAATGGGCTAAATGCCCCAATTAAAAGGCACAGAGTAGCAAGTTGGATAAAGATGCAAGATACATGGTATGCTGTCTTCAGGTAACCCATCTCACATGCAATGGCACCCACAGGCTCAAAACAGAAATAGAGACAAATCTACCAAACAAACGGAAAACAGAAAAAAGCAGGAGTTGCAAGCCTAATTTCAGACCAAACAATCTTTAAGCCAAATAGATTTTTAAAAGCCAGAGAATGACATTACATAATGGTAAAGGGTCCAATTCAACAATTCTTAAATCCTAAAAATTTAGGATTCAACTATCCTAAATCTATAGGCACCCAATACAGGTGCACCCAGATTCAAAAAACAAGTTCTTAGAGACCTATGAAGAGACTTAGATTCATACACAATAATAGTGGGAGGCATCAACACCCTACTGACAGTAATAGATCATTGAGGCAGAAAATTAATAGTTTCAGGATCTGAACTAAACTCTTGACCAAATGGATCTAATAGACATCTACAGAACTCATCACCCTAAGAAGACAGAATATATATTCTTTTCATTATCACATGTATTAGTCCGTACTCATGCTGCTAATAAAGACATATCTGAGACTGTGTAATTTATAAAGGAAAGAAGTTTAATTGACTCACAGTTCAGCATGGCTGGGGAGGCCTCAGGAAACTTACAATCATGGCAGAAGGGGAAGCAAACATGTCCTTCTTCACATGGTGGCAACAAAGAGAAGTGCAGAGTAAAAGAGGGAAAAGCCCCTTATAAAACCATCAGATCTCGTGAGAACTCACTAATTATCATGAGAACAGCAGTGTGGGGGTAACTGCTACCAAGATTCAAATATCTCCTACCAGGTCCCTCCCATGACATGTCAGAATTATAGGAACCACAATTCAAGATGAGATTTGGTTGGGGACACGCCAAACCATATCACCACATGATACATACTCTAAAATCAACCAGGGAATCAGACATAAGACAACCCTCAGCAAACTCAAGAAAACTGAAATCATAACCAACCATACTCTTCTGTGCAATTAAAACAGAAATCAAGGCCATGAAAATTGCTCAAAGCCATACAATTGCATGGAAATTAAACAACCTGCTCCTGAATGACTCTTAGGTAAATAATGAAATTAAAGCAGAAATCAAGAAGTTCTTTGAAACGAATGAGAACAAAGACACAACAAATCGGTATCTCTGGGACACAGCTAAGGCAGTGTTAAGAGGGAAATTATAGCACTAAACACCCACATCAAAAAGTTGGAAAGATCTCAAGTTAACAATCAAACATCACAACTAGTAGAACTTGAGAACCAAGAACAAACCAACCCCAAAGCTAGCAGAAGACAAGAAATAACCAAAATCAGAGCTAAAATGGAGGAGATAGAGACAAAAAAATCATACAAAAGGTCAATGAATCCAGGAGTTTTTTTTTTTTAAAGTAAGATAAATTGACAGCTAGACAAATAAAGAAAAAAGATACAAATAAACACAATCAGAAATGACAAAGGAGACATTACCACTGACCCCACAGAAATACAAAGAACCATCAGAGACTACTATGAACACCGTTTTGCACATAAGCTAGAAAATCTAAAATAATGAGTAATTCCTGGACATGTACATCCTCCCAACACTGAACCAAGAAGAAATTGAATCCTCAAGCAGACCAATAGTGACCTCTGAAACTGAATCAGTAAAAGCCTACCAATCAAAAAAAAGGCCCAGGACCAGACGGATTCATAGCCATATTCTACCAGATGTACAAAGAAGAGCTAGGATCATTCCTACAGAAGCTATTCCAAAAAATTGAGGAGGAGGGAATCCTCCTCAACTCATTCTATGAGGCCATCATTATCCTGATACCAAAATATGACAGAGACACAACAAAAAAAGAAAACTTCAGGCCAATGTCCTTGATGTACATCTATATAAAAATTTTCAACAAAATACTCGCAAGCCAAATCCAGCAGCACATCAAAAAGCGAATCCACCATGATCAAGTAGGCTTTATCCTTGGGATACAAGGTTAGTTCAACATAGACAAATCAATAAATGTGACTCATCACATAAACAGAACTAAAGACAGGAACCACAGATGCAGAAAAAGCCTTTGATAAAATTCAGCATCCCCTCATGTTAAAAACCCTCAAATAAACTAGGCATTGAAGGAACATACTTCAATATAATAATAGTCATCAATGACAAACCCACAGTCAACATCATGCTGAATGAGCAAAAGCTGAAAGCATTCTCCTTGAAAACCAAAACAAGACAAGGATGCCCTCTATCACCAAATCTATTGAACATAGTATTGGAAGTCCTGGCCAGAGCAATCAGGCAAGAGAAAGATATAAAAGGCATCCAAATAGAGAGAAAGGAAGTCAACCTATCCCTGTTTGAAGATGACATGATTCTATATCTAAAAAACCCCATTAGTCTCTGCCCAAAAGCTTCTTGAGATGACAAGCAACTTCAGCGAAGTTTCAGGATACAAAATCAATTTATAAAAATCAGGGCCAGGTGCAGTGGCTCACACCTGTAATCCCAGGACTTTGGGAGGCCGAGACGGGTGGATCACTTGAGGTCAGGAGTTCGAGACCAGCCTGGCCAACATAGTGAAACTCTGTCTCTATTAATAATATAAAAATTAGCTGAGCATGGTGGTGCGTGCCTGTAATCCCAGCTACTTGGGAGGCTGAGGCAAAAGAATCGCTTGAACCTCGGAGGTGGAGGTTGCCGTGAGCCGAGATCATGCCACTGCACTCCAGCCTGAGTGACAAAGTGAAACTGTGTCTCAAAAAACAAACGAACAAACAAAAACAATTTATAAAAATCAGTAGCATTCTTACACAGCGCCCAAGCTGAGAGCCAAATCAGGAATACAATCCCATTTACAATTGCCACAAAAAGAGTAAAATATCTAGGAATACGGCTAACCAAGGAGGTTAAAGATCTCTATAATGAAAATTACAAAACACTGCTCAAAGAAATCAGAGATAACACAAACAAATGTAAGAACATTCCATGCTCTTAGATGGGAAGAATCAATATCATTAAAATGGTCATACTGCCTAAAGCAATTTACAGATTCAATGCTATTCCTTTCCATGTACCAGTGACATTCTTCACAAACTGGAAAAAAACTATTTTAATGTTCATATTGAACCAAAAAAGAGCCTGAATTGCCAAGGGAACCCTAAGCAAAAAGATCAAAGCTGGAGGAATCATATTGTCCAACTTCACACTGTAGTACAAGGCTACAGTAACCAAAAACAACATGGTACTGGTACAAAAACAGACACACAGACCAATGGAGCAGGATAGAGAGCCCAGATATAAAGCCACACACCTACAACCATCTGATCTTTGACAAAACTGACAAAAACAAGCAATGGGGAAAGGACTCCCTATTCAATAAATGATTCTGGGATAACGGGCTAGCTATATACAGAAGACTAAAACTGGACCCCTTCCTTACACCATATACAAAAATCAACTCAAGATGGATGAAAGACCTAAATGTAAAACCTAAAACCTAAATAAAACCTAAAACCGAAATAAAAACCCTAAAAGATAACCTAGGAAATATCATTTTGTACATAGGAACTGGCAAAGATTTCATGACAAAAATGCCAAAAGCAATTGCAACAAAAGCAAAAATTGATAAATCAAAAATAAGCTAAAGAGCTTTTGCACAGCAAAAGAAACTATGAACAGAGTAAACAGACAACCTACAGAATGAGAGAAAATATTTGCTAACTATACGTCTGACAGAGGTCTAATATCCAGAATCTATGAGGAACTTAAACAAATTTACAGGAAAAAAATAAAAACAACCCCATAACACAGTGGGTGAAAGACATGAACAGACAATTTTCAAAAGAAGACACACATGCAGCCAACAACCATGAAAAAAAGCTCAATATCACTGATCATTAGAGAAATGCAAATCAAAACCACAGTGAGATACCATCTCACACCAGTCAGAATGGCTATTACTAAAAAGTCAAAAAATAACAGATGCTGGTTAGGTGGTGGAGAAAAAGGAACACTTATATACCTGTTGGGGGAAGTGTAAATTAGTTCAGCTATTGTGGAAGACAGTGTGGCAATTCCTCAAAGACCTAAAGCCATAAATACCATTTGACACAGCAATCCCATTACTGGGTACATACCCAGAGGAATATAAATCATTCTACCATAAACACGCATGCAAATGTTCACTGAAGCACTATTCACAATAGTAAAGACATAAAAGTAACCTAAATGCCCATCACTGGTAGACTGGATAAAGAAAACATGGTACATATACACCATGGAATACTCTGCAGCCATTAAAAAAAAAAATGAGATCATGTCCTTTATAGGAACATGAATGGAACTGGAGGCCATTATCCTTAGCAAACTAATGAAGGAACAGAAAACCAAATACCACATGTTCTCACTTACAAGTGGAAGCTAAATAATGAAAAGACATGGACAGAAGGTGAAAAACAGACACTGGAGCCTTCTTAAGGGTGGAGGATTGGAGAAGGGATAGGTTTGGAAGAAAAAAAATACCTACAGAGTACTGTGCTTGGTACTGGGGTGACGAAATAATCTGTTAACTAAACCCCGAGTCAAGAGTTTGCCTACATAACAAAACTGCACATGTACCCCTGAACCTAAAATAAAAGTTAAAATATTTTTGAGTTAAATTAAATTTAAAAAATATTTTAGGATAGTTTGTTATACAGCAATAATATCTAAATTTCACTATTTGTAAATGATTTTTCTTAAGCTTAATACATACTTACCTCTTCAGGGCCATTAAATGCAATCCTTCCTCAAAATTAGGATTCCTTTGTAGGGACTAACAGAACTCTTGAGATTCCTTCTAAATCAATAAATCACCAGTTTTATTTAAAGTCCCTAAAACTTACAGATCCTTAGGATATTTTCACTGCCTATAATTTTATGTTTCAAAAATGTATGCTAAGCTCTGTGCATTCAAAGTCAGGGTCCTAACATGTAGTTCAGTGTACTTGGTGCAATTGATAAAATTCCGTCCAACTGTTTACTTTTTCAGATAGAACAGAACACATTCACAAAACTCCAAAATGGTGACATTCTAAGCAAAACTGGGACCACTTCTGGAATTTTTGTTAAAACTGAGTTAAATATACAATGTTTAGCTCTCTTTATACCAAAAAATGTCATGCCTCTTTCACAGTATCCTAGAGGATGAACTGCATGAAGGAAATCAAATATGAAAAAGCTGAGCACTTAACTGATTCAATCGGCCCAAATTTAGGAGGTTGCATGCATCTACCAGGGCTCTTGGCTTACACAGCACCAAAGCTACCATTACAGTGGATAGTAAAACTCTGAAAGAGGCTCTGAGTAAGAATAACCCAATTTCTAAAAGTGAGGACATGATAAATAAGACCTAGCGCCTACCAGTCTCATTTTAATTCTTATACCAGAGCCAATTCTGATGTTAAATTTACAAATTGGTCAATATTCTAATAAATAATTTGCTTCCTAGTAAATTAAATGCAGACAACCACAAAATATCTAAACTTTCTTTGAAACACTCTCCATGAAAATAGAATTATTTTTTACAACCAAAACACAACATCAAGATACAGAATACAATTTCCAATTTATTTATTTTTCTCTATCTCTCTCTCTTTTTAATATAGACAGGGTCTTGCTATGCCGGCCTGGCTGATTTCAAACCCCTGGCCTCAAGCAATCCTCCTACCTCGGCCTCCTAGAGTACTGGGATTACTGGCATGAGCCACCATGCCTGGCCAAAATTTTCCTTCATAAGAATTTTCTACACAGTTTCACAGAATAATAGAATAACTGGGTTTAAATGCTCAGATAAAACTTTAAAACAATCTTAACTCATTTTACTGATGAAACTAAACTTCAAAAAGGACTGTTATAAACAATGCAGTAAAATTGTTTAATGCATAAATCTGTTATAAGGAAAATTTCTAACAAAATTTCAGGGTTCTACTACTCAATAAAAAGACTAAATTGTTTCGCCATTACAAGTATAAAAGCCACTCTCCCAGATTTGGCTACCTCCTCTTGCCCAGTGTCAACCATAATAGGCAATCAAAAAACAGCTACTGAATCAACCAGATGTAAGCAATAAACCTACTTCATGCACTTAAATCAGACCTAGGCTTTAACTGGGGAAAAAAATTAAAGCACTTTATTCCTTTAACAATGACGACATTTTTCTCCCTGTAGATGATGAATGTAAATGTTGGATTTTTGTTAGCATTATAAAACTATTACTTTGTTACAAGACAGTCATTCAACTTTGCTTAAAAATTAAAAGATAATGATATTAGTGGCAGCAGCAGTAGTAGTAGTAATAGAGTAGTAATCATAATACTAAAAATGTGTAACACTTATACAGCACTAAACTACGTGCTGGGAACTGTCTAGAGCACCTTCCATACACTAATGCACTTAATCCTTAGTTACCCCATGAAAAATGTATAGAATTATTCTCATTTTAGAAATAAGGAAACAAGGTAGAAAGAGATGAAGTAATTAATCCAATATCCCATGGCTAGTAAGTGGCAGAGCCAGAATTCAAACCTAAACACTCTGATTTCAGAGTAAAAGTAATTTATTTTATGGATGGAATTAATAACTATAACCTATAAACAATACTGAGAACATAATAAACACATTGCATAATTTTTAAAGTAAAAAGAACACAAGAACATTCACCTTGTTTTTCTTTCCTTTTAAAACCTGAGTCCTAAAATGACAATATATTTTAATCTGCATATCTAAAAAGACCACAGATGCCTCAAATATACCTTATTTTTTCCCACAATTTATCTCACAGACCAAGAACTCTTTATGTTCTAGCTCTCTTAGAAATGAGAAGTGAAACCACTGCATCCACATAGATTAACTATAGGTCTATGAACTAAGGCCGCCTACATACACATGACTACTACTTGTGCCAAGAAGTTTCTTGCCCAGAAAGATAAGGCAGTAAATCAGTAAATAACTTCACTGTTGGCTGCAGGAACTTCCCAAAAATCCATTTACCCCAACAATAGAGTACTCAAACAGTACCCTTTTACAGTACTCCCGCTACTGCTCAAACAACTCATTTATCAAACAACTGTGTATTTACAAGACTTGGTTAAGATCCTTAGCCTGCTGTTGCTACAAACCTTCAACCATTATTATATCATGAACGCTGTCGTCTCAATCAGACGACTGCATTGAAAGCTCTTAAACATCTCAAGGTTTTGCAATATCTACCCCTGAACTCTCCCTTGCAGAGTCTACTAAGGCTCTATCAAGGTTGTGCTTGCCCTTTATTGTATTAAGGAATAAACTTAGCTTTGCTTCATCAACAGGATATTCTGGCCTTTTTTTGGGAAGTCAGCAGTCAACAGAAGGGATAATCCTATTCCATTTCAGCTGCTCTCTTATCAGCAACTCCTTTTTTAAAATAAAAATCTTTAAAAATAAAAATAAAAATCTTCTTTCATGCCTATACTATATTACAGGTAAAATTAAATATATTAATACCAGGAGATGGGATTATTATAGAAACAGATAAACATAAACCAGCAAATGAAAGGGGGCCATGTGAACCTAATAATAAATTCAATATGAGACTTCAAACTATATTTCATTAAAATGACAGTTTAATCTGAACTGGGTTAATTACATACTTCAAAATGGTCTTAAATTATTCCAAAAATACAGGTTTAGAAATAAAAGGAAAAAAAAGCCTTGGGTTGCCAAAGTTTATTCTGCCATCTGAGTAGATTTTTACAAAAATTTCTTTGCCTTAATTAAGTTATATGACCTAATGTTATATATCAAATATAAATATATAAAATATAATCTATAAATAGCTCTAAAAACCATTAAATCCTGTATAAACAGAAAAATAATATATTAAAATTATTAATAGTTATTTTGATATCAACTTTCACTTACATACATTATTTTTTGGTTTTAGTTACATGTGCAATTTTTATTCTTCAACTTTTATTTTAACTTCTGGGACACATGTGCATGATGTGCAAGTTTGTTACATAGGTAAATGTGTGCTATGGTGGTTTGCTGCACATATCAACTCATTATCTAGGTATTAACCCCAGCATCCATTAGCTATTCTTTCTGATGCTCTCCCTCCCCCCGCCCCCCATGACAGGCCGCAGCATGTGTTGTTCCCTGACCATGTGTCCATGTATTCCTATTGTTCAGCTGCCACTGGTAAGTGAAAACATGCAGTGTTTGGTTTTCTGTTCCTGAGTCAGTTTGCTGAGGATAATGGCTTCCAGCTCCATCCATGTCCCTGCAAAGGATATGATCTTGTTCCTTTTTATGGCTACATAGTATTCTATCATATATATGCACCACATTTTCTATATCCAGTCTATCATTGATGGGCATTGGTTGATTCCATGTCTTTGCTATTGTGAACCGTGCTGCAATGAACATACACGTGCATGTATTTTTATAATAGAACGATTTACATTCCTTTGGGTATATACCCAGTAATGGCATTGCTGGGTCAAATGGTATTTCTGCCTCTAGATCTTTGAGGAATCACCACACTGTCATCCACAATGAAGGAACTAATTTTACTCTCCCAGTAACAGTGTAAAAGTGTTCCTTTTTCTCCACAGCCTCACCAGCAACGGTTGTTTCTTGACTTTTCAATGATCACCATTCTGACTGGCGTGAGATGGTATCTCATTGTGGTTTTGACTTGCATTTCTTTAATGATCAGTGATGTTGAGCTTTTTTTAAAATTATTATACTTTAAGTTCTAAGTTACATGTGCAGATTGTGCAGTTTTGTTACATAGGTATACATGTGCCCTGCTGGTTAGCTGCACCCATCAACCTATCACATATAATTAGGTATTTCTCCTAATGTCATCCTTCCCCTAGCCTCCCACCCCGACAGGCCCCAGTGTGTGATGTTCCCCTCCCTGTGTCCATGTGTTTTCATTGTTCAACTCAGACTTATGAGTGAGAACAGCAGTGTTTAGTTTTCTGATCTTGTGATAGTTTGCTGAGAATGACAGTTTCCAGCTTCATCTATGTCCAATCAAAGGACATGAAGTCATCATTTTTTAAGGCCGCATAGTATTCCATGGTGTATATGCACCACACTTTCTTTTTTATTTTTTTTCTCAATTTTTTTTTATTATTATACTTTAAGTTTTAGGGTACATGCGCACAATGTGCAGGTTAGTTACATATGTATACATGTGCCATGCTGGTGTGCTGCACCCATTGACTCGTCATTTAGCATTAGGTATATCTCCTAATGCTATCCCTCCCCCCTCCCCCTACCCCACAACAGTCCCCAGAGTGTGATGTTCCCCTTCCTGTGATCATGTGTTCTCATTGTTCAATTCCCATCTATGAGTGAGAACATGCGGTGTTTGGTTTTTTGTCCTTGCGATAGTTTACTGAGAATGATGATTTCCAGTTTCATCCATGTCCCTACAAAGGACATGAACTCATCATTTTTTATGGCTGCATAGTAGTCCATGGTGTATATGTGCCACATTTTCTTAATCCAGTCTATCATTGTTGGACATTTGGGTTGGTTCCAAGTCTTTGCTATTGTGAATAGTGCCACAATAAACATACGTGTGCATGTGTCTTTATAGCAGCATGATTTATAGTCCTTTGGGTATATATTATACCAGTAATGGGATTGCTGGGTCAAATGGTATTTCTAGTTCTAGATCCCTGAGGAATCGCCACACTGACTTCCACAATGGTTGAACTAGTTTACAGTCCCACCAACAGTGTAAAAGTGTTCCTATTTCTCCACATCCTCTCCAGCACCTGTTCTCTCCTGACTTTTTAATGATTGCCATTCTAACTGGTGTGAGATGGTATCTCATTGTGGTTTTGATTTGCATTTCTCTGAGGGCCAGTGATGATGAGCATTTTTTCATGTGTCTTTTGGCTGCATAAATGTCTTCTTTTGAGAAGTGTCTGTTCATATTCTTTGTCCACTTTTTGATGGGGTTGTTTTTTTCTTGTAAATTTGTTTGAGTTCATTGTAGATTCTGGATATTCGCCCTTTGTCAGATGAGTAGGTTGCGAAAATTTTCTCCCATTTTGTAGGTTGCCTGTTCACTCTGATGGTAGTTTCTTTTGCTGTGCAGAAGCTCTTTAGTTTAATTAGATCCCATCTGTCAATTTTGGCTTTTGTTGACATTGCTTTTGGTGTTTAAGACATGAAGTCATTGCCTATGCCTATGTCCTGAATGGTATTGCCTAGGTTTTCTTCTAGGGTTTTTATGGTTTTAGGTCTAACGTTTAAGTCTTTAATCCATTTTGAATTAATTTTTGTATAAGGTGTAAGGAAGGGATCCAGTTTCAGCTTTCTACATATGGCTAGCCAGTTTTCCCAGCACCATTTATTAAATAGGGAATCCTTTTCCCATTGCTTGTTTTTCTCAGGTTTGTCAAAGATCAGATAGTTGTAGATATGCGGCATTATTTCTGAGGGCTCTGTTCTGTTCCATTGATCTATATCTCTGTTTTGGTACCAGTACCATGCTGTTTTGGTTACTGTAGCCTTGTAGTATAGTTTGAAGTCAGGTAGCATGATGCCTCCAGCTTTGTTCTTTTGGCTTAGGATTGACTTGGCGATGCGGGATCTTTTTTGGTTCCATATGAAATTTAAAGTAGTTTTTTCCAATTCTGTGAAGAAAGTCATTGGTAGCTTGATGGGGATGGCACTGAATCTATAAATTACCTTGGGCAGTATGGCCATTTTCACGATATTGATTCTTCCTACCCATGAGCATGGAATGTCCTTCCACTTGTTTGTATCCTCTTTTATTTCATTGAGCAATGGTTTGTAGTTCTCCTTGAAGAGGTCCTTCACGTCCCTTATAAGTTGGATTCCTACGTATTTTATTCTCTTTGAAGCAATTGTGAATGGGAGCTCACTCATGATTTGGCTCTCTGTTTGTCTGTTATTGGTGTATAAGAATGCTTGTGATTTTTGTACATTGATTTTGTATCCTGAGACTTTGCTGAAGTTGCTTATCAGCTTAAGGAGATTTTGGGCTGAGATAATGGGGATTTCTAGATATACAATCATGTCACCTGCAAACAGGGACAATTTGACTTCCTCTTTTCCTAATTGAATACCCTTTATTTCCTTCTCCTGCCTAATTGCCCTGGCCAGAACTTCCAACACTATGTTGAATAGGAGTGGTGAGAGAGGGCATCCCTGTCTTCTGCCAGTTTTCAAAGGGAATGCTTCCAGTTTTTGCCCATTCAGTGTGATACTGGCTGTGGGTTTGTCATAGATAGCTCTTATTATTTTGAGATCCATCCCATCAATACCTAATTTATTGAGAGTTTTTAGCATGAAGGGTTGTTGAATTTTGTCAAAGGCCTTTTCTGCATCTATTGAGATAATCATGTGGTTTTTGTCTTTGGTTCTGTTTATATGCTGGATTACATTTATTGATTTGCGTATATTGAACCGGCCTTGCATCCCAGGGATGAAGCCCACTTGATCATGGTGGATAAGCTTTTTGATGTGCTTGCTGGATTCGGTTTGCCAGTATTTTATTGAGGATTTTTGCATCAATGTTCATCAAGGATATTGGTCTAAAATTCTCTTTTTTGGTTGTGTCTCTTCCCGGCTTTGGTATCAGGATGATGCTGGCCTCATAAAATGAGTTAGGGAGGATTCCCTCTTTTTTTATTCAGTGGAATAGTTTCAGAAGGAATGGTACCAGTTCCTCCTTGTACCTCTGGTAGAATTCGGCTGTGAATCCATCTGGTCCTGGACTCTTTTTGGTTGGTAAGCTATTGATTATTGCTACAATTTCAGAGCCTGTTATTGGTCTATTCAGAGATTCAACTTCTTCCTCGTTTAGTCTTGGGAGAGTGTATGTGTCGAGGAATTTATCCATTTCTTCTAGATTTTCTAGTTTATTTGCGTAGAGGTGTTTGTAGTATTCTCTGATGGTAGTTTGTATTTCTGTGGGATCAGTGGTGATATCCCCTTTATCAGTTTTTATTGCATCTATTTGATTCTTCTCTCTTTTTTTCTTTATTAGTCTTGCTAGCAGTCTATCAATTTTGCTGATCCTTTCAAAAAACCAGCTCCAGGATTCGTTGATTTTTTGAAGGGTTTTTTGGTCTCTATTTCCTCAGTTCTGCTCTGATTTTAGTTATTTCTTGCCTTCTGCTAGCTTTTGAATGTTGTTTGCTCTTGCTTTTCTAGTTCTTTTAATTGTGATGTTAGGGTGTCAATTTTGGATCTTTCCTGCTTTCTCTTGTGGGCATTTAGTGCTATAAATTTCCCTCTACACACTGCTTTGAATGTGTCCCAGAGATTCTGGTATGTTGTCTCTTTGTTCTCGATGGTTTCAAAGAACATCTTTATTTCTGCCTTCATTTTGTTATGTACCCAGTAGTCATTCAGGAGCAGACTGTTCAGTTTCCATGTAGTTGAGCGGTTTTGAGTGATTTTCTTAATCCTGAGTTCTAGTTTGATTGCACTGTGGTCTGAGAGACAGTTTGTTATAATTTCTGTTCTTTTACACTTGCTGAGGAGAGCTTTACTTCCAACTATGTGGTCAATTTTGGAATAGGTGTGGGGTGGTGCTGAAAATATGTATATTCTGTTGATTTGGGGTGGAGAGTTCTGTAGATGTCTATTAGGTCCACTTGGTGCAGAGCTAAGTTCAATTCCTGGGTATCCTTGTTGACTTTCTGTCTCGTTGATCTGTCTAATGTTGACAGTGGGGTGTTAAATTCTCTCATTATTAATGTGTGGGAGTCTAAGTCTCTTTGTAGGTCACTCAGGACTTGCTTTATGAATCTGGGTGCTCCTGTATTGGGTGCATATATATTTAGGATAGTTAGCTCTTCTTGTTGAATTGATCCCTTTACCATTATGTAATGGCCTTCTTTGTCTCTTTTGATCTTTGTTGGTTTAAAGTCTGTTTTATCAGAGACTAGGATTGCAACCCTTGCCTTTTTTTGTTTTCCATTTGCTTGGTAGATCTTTCTCCATCCTTTTATTTTGAGCCTATGTGTGTCTCTGCACGTGAGATGGGTTTCCTGAATACAGCACACTGATGGGTCTTGACTCTTTATCCAATTTGCCAGTCTGTGTCTTTTAATTGGAGCATTTAGTCCATTTACATTTAAAGTTAATATTGTTATGTGTGAATTTGATCCTGTCATTATGATGTTAGCTGGTTATTTTGTTCGTTAGTTGATGCAGTTTCTTCCTAGTCTTGATGGTCTTTACATTTTGGCATGATTTTGCAGCGGCTGGTACTGGTTGTGCCTTTCCATGTTTAGTGCTTCTTTCAGGAGGTCTTTTAGGGCAGGCCTGGTGGTGACAAAATCTCTCAGCATTTGCTTGTCTGTAAAGGATTTTATTTCTCCTTCGCTTATGAAGCTTAGTTTGGCTGGATATGAAATTCTGGGTTGAAAATTCTTTTCTTTAAGAATGGTGAATATTGGCCCCCACTCTCTTCTGGCTTGTAGAGTTTCTGCCGAGAGATCCGCTGTTAGTCTGATGGGCTTCCCTTTGTGGGTAACCCGACCTTTCTCTCTGGCTGCCCTTAACATTTTTTCCTTCATTTCAACTTTGGTGAATCTGACAATTATATGTCTTGGAGTTGCTCTTCTCGAGGAGTATCTTTGTGGTGTTCTCTGTATTTCCTGAATCTGAATGTTGGCCTGCCTTGCTAGTTTGGGGAAGTTCTCCTGGATAATATCCTGCAGAGTGTTTTCCAACTTCGTTCCATTCTCCCCGTCACTTTCAGGTACACCAATCAGACGTAGATTTGGTCTTTTCACATAGTCCCATATTTCTTGGAGGCTTTGTTTGTTTCTTTTTATTCTTTTCTCTCTAAACTTCCCTTCTCACTTCATTTCATTCATTTCATCTTCCATCACTGAAACCCTTTCTTCCAGTTGATTGCATCAACTCCTGAGGCTTCTGCATTCTTCACGTAGTTCTCGAGCTTTGGCTTTCAGCTCCATCAGCTCCTTTAAGCACTTCTCTGTATTCGTTATTCTAGTTATACATTCGTCGAAATTTTTTTCAAAGTTTTCAACTTCTTTGCCTTTGATTTGAATTTCCTCCTGTAGCTCGCAGTAGTTTGATCATGTGAAGCCATCTCTCAACTCGTCAAAGTCATTCTCCGTCCAGCTTTGTTCCATTGCTGGTGAGGAACTGCGTTCCTTTGGAGGAGGAGAGGCGCTCTGCTTTTTAGAGTTTTCAGTTTTTCTGCTGTGTTTTTTCCCCATCTTTGTGGTTTTATCTACTTTTGGTCTTTGATGATGGTGATGTACAGATGGGTTTTTGGTGTGGATGTCCTTTCTGTTTGTTAGTTTTCCTTCTAACAGACAGGACCCTCAGCTGCAGGTCTGTTGGAGTTTGCTAGAGGTCCACTCCAGACCCTGTTTGCCTGGGTATCAGCAGCGGTGTCTGCAGAACAGCAGATTTTCGTGAACTGTGAATGCTGCTGACTGATTGTTCCTCTGGAAGTTTTGTCTCAGAGGAGTACCTGGCCGTGTGAGGTGTCAGTCTGCCCCTCCTGTGAGGGTGCCTCCCAGTTAGGCTGCTTGGGGGTCAGGGGTCAGGGACCCACTTGAGGATGCAGTCTGCCCATTCTCAGATCTCCACCTGGGTGCTGGGAGAACCACTGCTCTCTTCAAAGCTGTCAGACAGGGACATTTAAGTCTGCAGAGGTTACTGCTGTCTTTTTGTTTGTCTGTGCCCAGCCCCCAGAGGTGGAGCCTACAGAGGCAGGCAGGCCTCCTTGAGCTGTGGTGGGCTCCACCCAGTTCGAGCTTCCAGGCTGCTTTGTTTACCTAAGCAAGCCTGGGCAATGGCAGGATCCCCTCCCCCAGCCTCGCTGCCACCTTGCAGTTTGATCTCAGACTGCTGTGCTAGCAATCAATGAGACTCTGTGGGCATAGGACCCTCCAAGCCAGGTGCGGGATATGACCTTCTGGTGCGCCATTTCCTAAGCCATCAGAAAAGCGCAGTATTTGGGTGGGAGTGACCCGATTTTCCAGGTGCTGTCTGTCACCCCTTTCCTTGACCAGGAAAGGGAACTCCCTGACCCCTTGCACTTCCCGAGTGAGGCAATGCCTCGCCCTGCTTCGGCTCGCACACGATGCGCTGCACCCACTGTCCTGCGCCCACTGTCTGGCACTCCCTAGTGAGATGAACCCAGTACCTCAGATGGAAATGCAGAAATCACCCATCTTCTGCGTCACTCACACTGGGAGCTGTAGACTGGAGCTGTTCCTATTCGGCCATCTTGGCTCCTCCCCACATTTTCTTAATTCGTCTATCATTGATGGGCATTTGGCTTGGTTCCAAGTCTGTGCTATTGTGAATAGTGCTGCGTTAACATACATGTGAATCTGTCTTTACAGCAGAATGATTTATAACCCTTTGGGTATATGCCTAGTAATGGGATTGCTGGGCCAAATGGTATTTCCAATTCTAGATCCTTGAGGAATCACCACACTGTTTTCCACAATGGTTGAACTAATTTATACTCCCACCAACAGTGTAAAAGCGTTCCCATTTTTCCACAACCTCTCCAGCATCTGTCATGTCCTGACTTTTTAATAATCACCAATCTAACTGGCGTAAGATGGTATCTCATTGTAATTTTGATTTGCATTTCTCTAATGACCAGGGATGAGGAGCATTTTTTCATATGTCTGTTGGCTGCACTTCTTTTGAGAAGTGTCTGTTCATATCCTTTGCCCATTTTTTGATGGGGTTGTTTGTTTTTTTCTTGTAAGTTTGTTTACATTCTTTGTAGAGTCTAGATATTAGCCCTTTGTCAGATGGATAGATTGCAAAAATTTTCTCCCATTCTGTAGGTTGCCTGTTCACTCTGATGATAGTTTCTTTTGCTGTGCAGAAAGTCTTTAGTTTAATTAGATCCCATATGTCAATTATGGCTTTTGTTGCCATTGCTTTTGGTGTTTTAGACATGAAGTCTTTGCCCATTCCTATGTCCTGAATGGTATTGCCAAGGATTTCTTCTAAGATTTTTATGGTCCTAGGTCTTATTGAAGTCTTTGATCCATCTTGAGTTGATTTTTGTAAAAGGTGTAAGGAAGGGGTCCAGTTTCAGTTTTCTGCATATGGCTAGCCAGTTTTCCCAACACCATTTATTAAATAGGGAATCTTTTCCCCATTGCTTGTGTGTGTCAGGTTTGTCAAAGATCAGATGGTTGTAGCTGTGTGGTGTTATTTCTGAGGCCTACATTCTGTTACTTTTGTCTATATATCTGTTTTGGTATAAGTACCATGCTGTTTTGGTTACTGTAGACTTGTAGTATAGTTAGAAGTCAGGTAGCATAATGCCTTCAGCTTTGTTCTTCATGCCCAAGATTGTCTTGGCTACGTGGGCTCTTTTTTGGTTCCATATGAAGTTTAAAGTAGTTTTTTTCCAATTCTGTGAAGAAAGTCAATGGTAGCTTGATGGGGATAGCATTGAATCTATAAATTACTTTCAGCAATGTGGCCATTTTCGTGATACTGATTCTTCCTACCCCTGAGCATGGAATGTTTTCCCATTTGTTTGTGTCCTCTCTTATTTCCTTGAGCAGTGGTTTATAGTTCTCCCTGAAGACGTCCTTCATATCCCTTGTAAGTTGTATTCCTAGGTATTTTATTCTCTTAGTAGCAACTGTGAATGGGAGTTGATGCACGATTTGGCTCTCTGTTTGTCCGTTATTGGTGTGTAAGAATGCTTGTAATTTTTGCACACTGATTTTGTATCCTGAGACTTTGCTGAAGTTGCTTATCAGCATAAGGAGGTTTTGGGCTAAGACAATGGGGTGTTCTAAATATACAATAATGTCATCTGTAAACAGAGACAATTTGACTTCTTCTCTTCCTATCTGAATACCCTTTATTGCTTTCTCTTGCCTTATTGCCCTGGCCAGAACATCCAATACTATGTTGAACAGGAGTGGTGAGAGAGGGCATCCTTGTCTTGTGCCGGTTTTCAAAGGGAATGCTTCAAGCTTTTGCCCATTCAGTATGATATTGGCTGTGGGTTTCTCATAAATAGCTCTTATTATTTTGAGATATGTTCCATCAATACCTAGTTTATTGAGAGGTTTTAGCATGAAGGGGTGCTGAATTTTATTGAAGGCCTTTTCTGTATCTATTGAGGTATGTGTTTTTTGTCAGTGGTTTTGTTTATGTGATGAATTACGTTTATTGATTTGTGTATGTTGAACCAGCCTTGCATTCCAGCAATGAAGCCACTTGATTGTAGTGGATAAGCTTTTTGATGTGCTGCTGGATTTGGTTTGCCAGTATTTTATTGCGGATTTTCTCATAGATGTTCATCAGGGATATTGGCCTGAAATTTTCTTTTTTTGTTGTGTCTCTTCCAGGTTTTGGTATCAGGATGATGCTGGCCTCATTTTATGAGTTAGGAAGGATTCCCTCTTTTTCTATTGTTTGGAACAGTTTCAGAAGGAATGGTACCAGCTCCTCTTTGTACCTCTGGTAGAATTTGGCTGTGAATCTGTCTGGTCCTGGACTTTTTTTGGTTGGTAAGCTATTAATTATTGCCTCAATTTCAGAACCTGTTATTGGTCTGTTCAGGGGTTCTACTTCTTCCTGGCTTAGACTTGGGAGGATGTATGTGTCGAGGAATTTATCCATTTCTTCTAGATTTTCTAGTTTATTTGCGTAGAGGTGTTTAAAATATTCTCTGATGGTAGTTTGTGTTTCTACAGGATCAGTGGTGATATCCTCTATATCATTTTTTATTGAATCTATTTGATTCTTCTCTCTTTTCTTCTTTATTAGTCTGGATAGCAGTCTATCTATTTTGTTGATTTTTTCAAAAAACCAGCTCACGGATTCATTGATTTTTTGAAGGGTTTTTTGTGTCTCTATCTCCTTCAGTTCTGCTCTGATGTTAGTTATTTCATGTCTTCTGCTAGCTTTTGAATTTGTTTGCTGTTGCTTCTCTAGTTCTTTTAATTTTGATGTTAGGGTATCAATTTTAGATCTTTCCTGCTTTCTCTTGTGGGCATTTAGTGCTATAATTTTCCATCTAAAGACTACTTTAAATGTGTCCCTGAGATTCTGGTATGATGTATCTTCGTTCTCATTGGTTTCAAAGAACATCTTTATTTCTGCCTTTATTTTGTTATTTATCCAGTAGTCATTCAGGAGCAGGTTGTTCAGTTTCCATGTATTTTGTGCAGTTTTGAGTGAGTTTATTAATCCTGAGTTCTAATTTGATTGCACTGTGGTCTGAGAGACTGTTTGTTATAATTTCTATTCTTTTGCACTTGGTCAGGAGTGTTTTACTTCCAATTATGTGGTCAATTTTAGAATAAGTGTGATGAGGTGCTGAGAAGAATGTATATTCTGTTGATTTGAGGTGGAGAGTTCTGTGGAGGTCTATTAGGTCTGCTTGGTTTAGAGCTGAGTTCAAGTCCTGAATATCCTTGTTATTTCTCTATCTCGTTGATCTGTCTAATATTGACACTGGGGTGTTAAATTCTCCCACTTTTATTGTGTGGGAGTCTAAGTCACTTTGTAGGCCTCTAAGCATGTACTTTATGAATCTGGGTGCTCTTGTATTGGGTGCATACATATTTAGGATAGTCAGTACTTCTTGCTGCATTGTTCCCTTTACCATTAATGTAATGCCCTTCTTTGTCTCTTTTTATCTTTGTTGGTTTAAAGTCTGTTTTATCAGAGATTCGGATTACAACTCCTGCTTTTTTTGCTTTCCATTTGCTTGGTAAATATTCCTCCATCCCTTTACTTTGAGCCTATATGTGTCTTTGCAAGTGAGATGGGTCTCCTGAATACAGCACACTGATGGGTCTTGACTCTTTACCCAATTTGCCAGTCTGTGTCTTTTAACTGGGGCATTTAGCTTGTTTACATTTAAGGTTAATACTGTTAGTTGTGAATTTGATCCTGTCATTATGATGTTAGCTGGTTGTTTTGCCCATTAGTTAATGCAGTTTCTTCATAGTGTCGATGTTCTTTACAATTTGGTATGTTTTTGCAGTGGCTGGTACTGGTTGTTCCTTTTCATATTTAGTGCTTCTTTCAAGAGCTCTCATAAGGCAGGTCTGGTGGTGACAAAATCCCTCAGCATTTGCTTGTCTGTAAAGGATTTTCTTTCTCCTTCACTTATGAAGCTTAGTTTGGCTGGATATGAAATTCTGGGTTGAAAATTCTTTTCTTTAAGAATGTTGAATATTGGCCCCCACTCTCTTCTGGCTTGTAGGGTTTCTGCAAAGATATCTGCTGTTAGTCTGAATGGGCTTCTCTTTGTGGGTAACCCAACCTTTATCTCTGGCTGCCCTTAACATTTTTTTGTTCATTTCAACCTTGGTGAATCTAACGATTATGTGTCTTGGGGTTGCTCTTCTCGAGGAGCATCTTTGTGGTGTTCTCTGTATTTCCTGAATTTGAATGTTGGTCTGTTTTGCTAGTTTGGGGAAGTTCTCCTGGATAATATCCTGAAGAGTGTTTTCCGACTTGGTCCCATTCTCCCCATAACTTTCAGGTTACACCAATCAAACGCAGATTTGTCTTTTCACATAATCCCATATTTCTTGGAGGCTTTGTTCATTTATTTTTATTCTTTTTTCTCTAATCTGGTCTTCTCTTTTTATTTCATTAAGTTGATCTTCAGTCACTGACATCCTTTCTTCTACTTGATCGATTTGACTATTGATAGTTGTGTATTCTTCACAAAGTTCTTGTGCTGTGCTTTTCAGCTCCATCAGGTCATTCATGTTCTTCTCTGCATTGGTTATTCTAGTTAGCAATTTGACTTCAGCTTTTTTTCATGTGTTTGTTGGGTGCATGAATGTCTTCTTTTGAGAAGGGTCTGTCCATGTCCTTTGACCACTTTTTAATGAGGTTGTTTTTTCCTGTAAATTTAAGTCCCTTGTAGATTCCAGATATTAAACCTTTGTGAAATGGATAGATTGCAAAAATTTTCTCTCATTCTGTAGGTTGTCTGTTCACTCTGATGATAGTTCATTTTGCTGTACAGAAGCTCTTTAGTTTAATTAGATCCAATCTGGCAATTTTTGTTTTTGTTGTAATTGCTTTTCACATTTTGTTCACGAAATTGTTGCCCATGCCTATGTTCTGAATGCTATTGACTAGATTTTCTACTAGGGTTTTTATAGTTTTGGGTTTTACATTTAAGTCTTTAATTCATCTTGAGTTAATTTTTGTATACGGTGTAAGGAAGGGGTCCCGTGTCAATTTTCTCCATGTGGCTATCAGTTCTCCCAGCTATATGTGCAATTATTAAGGTATACAACTAGTATTTATTCTAGTACCACTTTATTTTATTTCACTCTCCTTGCAACATATTTTTCCTTGAAAAGGATTAGATCAGGTAAATTGAATAAAACATTTTAGGGTGTCAAGGATAAGCTTTTTAAAAAGTTGATGCCTATAAACAAGAATTTTTCAAAATGTGAGTGTACTATGTGTGTTTATGTATATATGTATATGTACACAAATATACACGGGTGTATGTATGTGCATGTGTGTGTGTACAGGTTGAATATTCCTTACAGAAATGCTTGTGACAAGCAGTGTTTTGGATTTCAATTTTTTTTTATTTTGAAATATCTGTAGATACGTATTTGTGGAGCATCCCCAATTCAAAAATCCAATAAACATAAACCAGTGATTGAAAATGCTACAATGACCATTTCCTTTGAGCTTCATGTCTGTGCTCAAAAAGTTTTGGAGTTTGGAGTAATTTGGGTTTCAGATTTTTGGATTAGGGATACCACACCTGTGTAGACACTCACATACACATACACAATCTCCCCAGCTAAGAAAAATGAGTGAAACATAAAATCCCAGGTTTTTTTCCATAAATTTTCAACACCAGCCATTTCAAATATTACTATCACTTCCTATGGAATTGTTACTAATCATGTGCCATGTGACTTTTTTTTTTTTTTTTTTTTTTTTTTTGAGACGGAGTCTCGCTCTGTCGCCCAGGCTGGAGTGCAGTGGCGCGATCTTGGCTCACTGCAAGCTCCGCCTCCCGGGTTCACGCCATTCTCCTGCCTCAGCCTCCCGAGTAGCTGGGACTACAGGCGCCCGCTACCTCGCCCGGCTAATTTTTTGTATTTTTAGTAGAGACGGGGTTTCACCGTGTTAGCCAGGATGGTCTCGATCTCCTGACCTCGTGATCCGCCCGCCTCGGCCTCCCAAAGTGCTGGGATTACAGGCGTGAGCCACCGCGCCCGGCCGCCATGTGACTTTTTTGTGGCTATTGCTATTGGGGCAATAGAGTATAGAGGGAACAGAATGGAGATTAAAAACAAACAAACAAACAAACAGGGTTTGCATTCTCAATTTCCATTCCAAATTAGGAGAAACAACTTAATCTCATGGAACCTTAGCTTGCCTATCTGGAAAAGAGCAACAAATTTACCTACTTGACATACTTGCTGTGAAGATTAAAAATAATGTATAAGGAACGAGTCTGCCACCTGGCACATAATGGTATATTCTCCATAAGTGTTTGTTATCCATGCTGCATGTTAGTTACTTATAATCATGGTCCTAAGGATTTACAATATACTAAAATACTTCCTAAAAAATTAAAGAAGTATTAATTATGCAGCAAGATCTTTAAGGCTCATATCCTTCCAACAAGTAATTCTATTTCTAGGAAACTAGCCAGAGGAAAAGATTAGAGATATCATCAAATATTTATGTATAAAGATATTCTTCAAAGTTTTAATTTTAATATCAAAACACTGAAAACAACCTAAGTATCCAAATACCATACTACATCTATACAATTGCTGTTAAATATTAAAGAATCTATTAAAATATTAATGAGGACTTAACAGCAGCCAGAAATGCTCACAAAAATTATATTTAAACAACAGCCTATAGACCTACATCTCAACCATTACATTCATGTGTAGCAGTGTACACACATGCACATACAAATGCAGAAAAAAATGATTTGGAGGAAATGCATCAAAACATTAACAATGACTATCTTCAGGTGATGGGAATTCAGTATTTTTTTACTTCATTTTTAATGGTTTTTTATTTCCAATTTTCTACTATATACATGGATTACTTGGATACTTAGGAGACATAAAATTTTAAAATCCAATCACTTCTGTATATTATTTAGTATATTCTAGTTTTTTAAGGGTGATCTTTTTAACCATACCCCAACTTACTTCCAAAAAGATTTGGGGTACTTAACAAAAATATATATACCAGACTAAAATAAATAAAATAAAGAAATTGAGACAAAAATAAGAAAAGAACTTGCAAACTCTTTCTCTTTATATATGTATATATATACATGCAAACATGTATATACATACATATGTCAAAGAACTGTTTCAGATACAAAGAACTGAAGGAAATTTCTCCAGCCTTCTCAGAAAGGGTATACTAGAGGTATGGCAGACGTTGTTTTAATTTGTACAACAGGAGTGCTATTGGCTGGGCACAGTGGCTCATGCCTGTAATCCCAGCACTTTGGGAGGCCGAGGTGGGTAGATCATCTGAGGTCAGGAGTTTGAGACCAGCCTGACCAATATGGTGAAACCCTGTCTCTACTAAAAATACAAAAATTAGCTGGGCATGGTGGCATGTGCCTGTAGTCCCAGCTACTCGGGAGGCTGAGGTTGCAGTAACTCGAGATCATGCCACTGCACTCCAGCTTGGACAACAGAACTAGACTCTGTCTCAAAAAAAAAAAAAAAAAAAAAAAAAAAGTGCTATTGAAGTAAATTAAGTGAATCACAATTTGTGATTAGAAAGAGAGGAGGCAGACTAAAAGTCAATTAATCAAGATGTGTAACAGTATGACTGAGCCTGAGCATGATCAGCAACTCAAAGAACACCTCCTAAAAATGCACAAAGAAAAAGACAAATAGAGATTTAGACAGATTTTCCCTTATATTTTGTCACCTTTACTCAAGTGCCTTCAAAGAAAAAAAATGGAAATACTAAAAGTATACTTTAATTTCTATACATAAAGTACATCAAGAAAATAAACATTGCTCTCCTATTAACAAAATGTACTGAATATAGTGTATTCAACATAGCACTTACCTTCACTGACAGCATGGGGTTTAACAATGCAACAGGTACAATTAGTAAATTTAGCAGTGTTTGCCGGCCCACAACCTCCACTTGAAGGAAAAAACAACTCCATTTCCTAAAGACAGAGAGAAATGATTTTGACAAATGTGATCTCTTATCTTTAACTTACAAGATATTTCTGTGGGGGAGGAGAATCATGCAATTACTTTTAGAGTTTCATCATATAAATTTTTTGTTTCAGATTTTCTAAAAATGAGTTTTACAAAGACACACTGATTAAATTAATCCTGTTTCAAGACTTAGAACCAGAAGAGCATATAAAGAAGTATCAATCAAAGCAATGAGAATATGTGTCATTTTGTTCCAGGAATATAGTGGACAAAGATTTAATAAATTTTGAATATTGGAAATACCAATATAAAGTTCTTATTCTCCCCAAAGCATTAGTTAATTAGACACAAATTTAATTTAAAATTTTTCATTAAAATATGTAAAATAAAATTTAAAACTAGGAAATTTTATAGGAACAGAGATTAATATCAGGAATCTGAGAACTACAGCTACTTAAAACTAACTATAGGCCTAGTATAAAATAAAATCAAATGAACCATGTTTTATAAACAGATTCAGGCTGTGTTATTCACTTTGCATGTGGTTCACTAAAATGACAACACAACAATTTGAACTAGCCACAAAGATGTTCACGCTAATCAGTTCTTTTAATTATTTAGATGCTTTCCTGTCTCTAAGCTTTCACTGCTATTATTTCTACTATTTCCTATAAAACCCTCTGACTCAAGCTCCAAAGAATCTTACCAATGTGTAAAGAGCCACCTCAAATACCACTTTCCACTAGGAGGCATTTCCTGATGCCTCCTTCCGGCAACCTTTGCTCCCCCAAAGTTATGGTTATTTGGGTACTTATCTTCCATCAAATCATAAATTTGAAAAAGAGGGAACTAAGTTGTATAGCTCTGTAGGACCCCTAGCACCTAAAACAATGTCTGGCTCAATGCAAATAGCCCTTGGTATACACAAGGGATTGGTACTCAAATCCCTGTGTGTACTCAAATCCATGCATGCTCAAGTCCTGCAGTCAGCCCTGTGGAACCTGCTTATAGGAAAAGTCAAATCTCTGTAGATGTGAGTTTCACCTCTTGCAAATACTGCATTTTCAATCCTTCTGTTGAAAAAAATCCACATATAAGTAGACTCGTGCAGTTCAAACCTGTGTTGTTTATGGATCAACTGTATTTATTTTTCATTAAATTTAAAATGAAAAGATTATAGAATGTGTTAATGTGCCACACTGATGAGCATTTTTTTAAACACAAGGATGATGAGGAATTATTCAAATAGTAGTGTATACACCTGAGCATTTCCAGTGGTAAGACACTAGAATAAAAAGTGTTCTATTCCTAAGATACCAAGTGCCTTTCTATCATATTGCTGCCATTATTTATTATTCTTTTTAATCAATAACAACAGCAACTACCCCTTTTAGTCCTATACCAGATGCTTTGATTGCATGGTCCGAGAGAACCTTTATGGTACAGATGAAAATTCAAATACCTACAGGGACCTGGCAGATGATCAATGAAGGAATGAAGTAGAAGTGGTGTGACAAGAGAATATGATAGAGTAGCAAACTAGAAAGGGCATGCTCTTTCGAGAGTTCCCATTGATCTGTTCCCTTCACAACAAAATTCAAAAGAAATGTCTTTCTTTTCCATTTCCATTTTTACTTCCTCTCCTACAGTCTCTTTTAAACCCATAACCAATTAGGTTTTCATTCCACCAAAGCTGCTCATTAAAATCCCTTACTACCTCCATGTTGCTAAGTCCACTGGTTAATTATTCTCAGCCCTCACCTTACCTGACCAACAGTATTTGACACAGTTTGTCACATCCTACACTCTGGAATGCTTTCATTACTTGCCTTTCTTCCTACCTCACTGGCTAGTCCCTCTCAGTCTCCTTCGATGGTTTTCTCCTATCTAGCTGACCTCTATGTGTTGGAGAGCACCAGGGCTTAGTCCATCTTTATTACTTGTTCACCAGCAGTTTCTCAATGAATATTTGGGAATGACTGAAATTCAGCAGCTAATAAATTCTGCATGTGCTAAACAAAATAAATATATCCACAGTGTACAAATGAGAAAAATGAGACTCAGAAAGCTTAAGTAACAAGCCCTTACAAGTTAGCAAGTGGCAAAGCCAGGATTCAAATCCAAGTGACTGTAGCTGCAAAAACCATGTACTTTTTCTATTATCTGTCTTTCCAAAGTAAAAAGCAGTGCTAAATTGTTCTATCTCTAGTTTAACAAATTATTTAACAATTAATTGACCAATTATTTTTGTCTCAACTTTCCTTTGATTTCTTTTCTCGCTCAATTTTTAAAAATAAAAATGCCAGCTCTCCAAGTACCCAGATTTTCAAGTACCATATTTACCTATGCTGAATAAATATTTATTTATAAAGCATAAAGATTTTACATAAATATATCTTCTTAGTGAAACGTGAATAAGAGCACTTTTACTAGGTCATTGTTATGGCAATTAATTCAAAGTCTTTATAAAACAAAGTCACAAAAATAATATCCAGGCTTCTTTGGGATTTGAGGGGCTAAAATATTTTGTATAAAGATCCTGTTCTTCCAAAGATTCCTGCTATTACTCTTGGCCTTTTACATTTTCCTAAATTCCCTAGTAGGAAAGAATAAATATTTATAGCTTTACAAAAAATTAAAAATTCAGACTGAATTCGAAAGCTTTAGGTATATAATTTTTAAATTTTTAAACATATTATAAAGTATATAGTTGTACTACTTCATAAATTTTCACGCTGATAGGATTTCCTGGTAATTTCACTAAAGCATTTGTAATTAATCTATACTAATAATTTTATTATGATAATAAAAGTATGGCTAAATGGTGGCAAGTTAAAAGTTTCTCCAAAACTTTTTACTTGTAATAGTAATTTAAAATGAATATCATTTCTGTAAATGTCCCAAATTAAAACAGTATAGATCAATGGAACAGAACAGAGGCCTCACAAGTAAAGGCACACATCTCCAACCATCTGATCTTTGACAAACCTGACAAAAACAAGCAATGGTGAAAGGATTCCCTATTTAATAAATGGTATTGGGAAAACTGGCTAGCCATATGCAGAAAACAGAAACTGGACCCCTTCCTTTCATCTTATACAAAAATTAACTCAAGATGGATAAAGACATAAATGTAAGACCTAAAACCATAAAAACTCTAGAAGAAAACCTCAGCAATATCATTCAGGATATAGGCATAGGCAAAGACTTCATGACTAAAAGACCAAAAGCAATGGCAACAAAAGCCAAAATTGACAAATGTGATCTAATTAAACTAAAAAGCTTCTGCATAGCAAAAGAGAAATTATCATCAGAGTGAACAGGCAACCTATAGAATGGGAGAAAATTTTTGCAATCTGTTCATCTGACAAAGGGCTACTGTCCAGAATCTACAAGGAACTTAAACACATTTACAAGAAAAAAACAGCCCCATCAAAAAGTGGGCAAAGTATATGAACAGACACTTCTCAAATGAAGACATTTATGCAGCCAACATATGAAAAAAAGCTCATCACTGGTCATTAGAGAAATGCAAATCAAAACCACAATGAGATACCATCTCATGCCAGTTAGAATGATGATCATTAAAAAATCAGGAAACAACAGATGCTGGAGAGGATGTGGAGAAATAGAAACGCTTTTACACTGTTGGTGAGAGTGTAAATTAGTTCAACCTTTGTGGAAGACAGTGTGGTAATTCCTCAAGGATCTAGAACCAGAAATAGCATTTGACCCAGCAATCCCATTTCTGGATATACACCCAAAGGATTATAAACCATTCTATTGTAAAGACACATGCACACGTATGTTTACTGCAGCACTATTCACAATAGCAAAGACTTGGAACCAACCCAAATGCCCATCAGTGATAGACTGGATAAAGAAAATGGGGCACATATACAGCATAGAATACTATGCAACCATAAAAATGGATGAGTTCATGTCCTTTGCATGGACATGGATGAAGCTGGAAACCATCATTCTCAGCAAACTAACACAGGAAGAGAAAACCAAACACTGTATGTTCTCACTCATATGTGGGAGTTGAACAATGAGAACACAAGGAGGGGAACATCACACACCGTGGCATGTTGCGGGGTGGGGGGCTAGGGGAAGGATAGCATTGGGAGAAATACCTAATGTAGATGATGGGGTGATGGGTGCAGCAAACCACCATGGCACGTGTATACCTACATAATAAACCTGCACGTTACGCACATGTATCCCAGAACTTAAAGTATAATAATAATAATAATAAAAAGAAATAGACACAGCCACTTCAACCTTTGGCAAAAACAACCCTGATCAATCAGCAGACATCAACACCAAAGTAAGATCAGCAAAAAGATTATGACTCGCTGAAGGCTCAGATGATTGTTAGCATGCATTTTTTAGCAATGAAGTATTTTTAATTGATATATTCATAGTTTTTTTTAGACACAATGCTATTGCATTTAGTAGCCTACAGTATAAACATAACTTTTATATACCAGGAAACCAAAAAATTCATGGGACTCCCTATATAGCCATATTCACTCCACTGTGGTGGTCTGAACCAAATCTACATTATCTCTGAGGTATGCTTGTAGATGAATAGAACACAACAAATCGCTGAAATTGACCCAGATATATATATTCAATACATTTTCAACAAAGGTGCAAAAGCAATTAATTAAAGAAATAAGGTCTTTTCAGCATAATGCTAGAAGAATATATGTCTAAAGAACAACAAATTGTGATCATACCTTGCACCTTACATAAAAATTAACTCAAAATGCATCATAGAGTTAAGTATAAAAACTAAAACTATAAAACTTCTAGAAGCAAATAATGAAATATTGGTGACCTTAGGTGTGGGAACAGTTTGTTAGACTTGACACCTAAAGCACAATACATTAAAGAACAACTGATACTGGACTTCATCAGAAGTAAAAATTGCTCATCCAAAGATATTGTTAAAGAGAATGAAAATGCAAACCACATACCATGAGAAAATACTTGCAAATCATATCTCTGGATAAAGAATTTGTATGCATAATATAAAGAACTCTGAGCTGAGTGTTAAAAGGCAAATAAAAATTACCTGGGCAAAGGCAGAATTGGAATTCCAAGGCAGAGGGGTAGAATGAGTAAAAGCAACAAAGTAAGAATCCCACAGTATACAGAAGGTGAGGCAGGATATAAGGCTGGAGGAGGGGTTGGGAGACAGATCAGTGGAACGCCTTGGAAACCATGTCAAGGAGCTTGAACTTGATTCTGGGAATAATGGAGTACTTTAAAAATTTTTAATAGTCATGAGATTGACGGATTAATATTTTTAGATAACTTGTTCTGAAGCCTATGTGGAAGATATATTTGAGGTAGAAAAGTATATTCCAGGACTCTTGCAGCAGCCCAGGTCAGAACTAGAAGAGTGATGGTAGGAATAGAGAGAAAGGGAATAATTCAAGAAAATGTTCAGAAGGAAAAACCTACAAGATCTTTTGCTGATTCTATTAAGGGGATAAACAGGGCAGAAGAAAGAATACTGGCTCCCAAATTTCTTTCCTAGAGATGTACAGAATACAAAAGGAATACTTTGGTAAATTATAATCAGTGCAGGCTGGGCATGGTGGCTTATGCCTGTAATCCCAGCATTTTGGGAGGCCAAGAAGGAGGCTCACTGGAGACCAGGAGTTTGAGACCAGACTGGGCAACATCACAAGACCCTGTCTTTAGAAAAAATAAAAAAAAATAGCTGGACATGGTGGTACATGCCTGTAGTCCTAGCTACTTGGGAGGCTGAGGCAAGTGGATGGCTTGAGCCCATGGGTTCAAAGTTATAGAGAACTATCATCACACCAACCACTGTACTCCAGCTTGGGCAGCAGAGTGAGACTCTTGTCTCCAAAAAAAAAAAAAACTGTAGTCAGTTCAGTTTCAAATGTATTATTTCTATATAAGTCTGAAACTCTAAGGAGAATCCTAGATAGAAACTTAAGAAGTTAATTTACATTTTTCCATATAAAATTATCTCACACAATTTATTGACTAATCAATCTATCCCTTGTCCACTGATTTATAATGGCACCAACTTCTCATTATATTTGGGTCATCTCTTGAGCACTCTAGACTGTTACACTGATATACTTACCTACTCCCATGCTAATACCACAGTTTTTCCTACTAAAGCTTTATAAAAAGTCATGATATCCTTAAAATAAGTCTCACCTTATCATCACCACATCTTTTTCTCCCTCTTCAAAACTGTCTTAACTGTTTTGGACCCTTGGCTGTTTCATAAGTTTGTTAAACTTCATGAAAATCTGTGCTAAGATTTTGAATGAAATTACCCAATTTATAGATCAACTTGGAAAGAACTGATATCTTCAGGATACTGACTCTTCCCATTCATAAACATGGCATATATCTTCATTTATTTATGTCTTTTCTTATTCTCTACAATAAATATTTATAATTTTCTCCATAAAGATCTCCCACATCTTTTGTTCAATTTATTCTAGGTGTCATAGACTTTTTTTTAACCGTATGAATGGAAATCTCTTCTAAAATTACATTTTCTAACTGGTTATTTCAAGTATATCAAGATTACTATTGATTTTTGTATATTAATATTACATCCAGTACAAATTACAGATACAGGTTTGGGAAGCACCATGCAAGTAAAATATTAATAATAAAAGATAACATCCATTCATTAAATACTATGTTCTAGGTACTATACTAAGCACTGAAATAATTTCATTTAATCCTCAAAGACCTCTATAATGCAGGTTCAATCATTATCTTATTTTACAGACTAGGAAACTGAAAATTAGAGCAAGAAAAGCAGTAAACCAAGAAAAGAAGCCTGCACAATACCAGCATCTGAAAGGACAAGTGAAGGAAGAAAAACCAATTAGTAAGACACAAGTCATGGTCTCCAAAGACAGTATTTTCAGGAATGATGAAAATAATGCTAAATTTTAACAATTGCTCACAAATGAGTAGTCAAAGATAGCTGAGGAATGAAAATAGTGAGTATAAGTCTATGTTTTGGTAAAATCTGGAAAGATGGAATGAAAAATTAGACAATAACTAATAGGAATTCAAGGTAAAGAAGAGGCTGTTTGGGGCTGCATAAGTTTGGGGCTGTGATGTTTTTCAATTTTTTAAGACCTATGGTCTTTGCTTCTTCACATAAGCTCATTTTCCAGCTACAATATTTTTCCTTAATTCCTAGAGCCACCTAACATAATGTCAACAACACTCACTCTTCCCCAGACAAGGGTAAAAAAATATATATCCTAAAGGGTTCATACAAATAATAGGATATTTCAGGAACTAACTGCAGAAAGAGGTTAAAAAAATTAAATGCACAAAATATAAACGAATATGTTTAAGACATTTCTTTAGGTGAAATGGCAATGGTAGCTGCTCTGGATTGGATGTTTGTTCCTTCCAAATCTCACGTTGAAATTTGATCCCCAATGTTGGAGATAGGGCCTAATGGGAGGTTTGGATAGTAGGGGTAAATCCCATGAATAGATTAATGCCCTCCCTCCAAGGTGAGCGAATTTTCCCTCTATTAGTTCCTCTGAAAGCTGGTTGTTAAAAACAGCCTGACACCTCTCCCGGTGGCTTGCTTCTTCTCTTACCATGTGATCTGTGCACACGCAGGCTCCCTTTTACCTTCCACCATGAGTGGAAGCTGCCTGAGACCCTCACGAGATGCAGATGCCCAATCTTGATGTCCCAGCCATCAGGACTATGAGCCAAATAAACCTTTTTCCTTTATAAATGACCCAGCCTCAGGTATTCCTTCACAGCAACACAAAATGGACTGAGACAGTAGCTAACTTAACAAAAATTGCTCCACTACAAGATATGCTAAAATCCAACAAGTATATTTATGCTCAAATTTATTAAATGATCTAGTAGAAATAAAAAAGAAATGGATGGCATAAGGTGGTAATAGGGTGAAATAGGCAGGAAATATCAGTAAACATGGTAGTGACTTTCAGTTCAGCCTCAATTATTTCCTTCATTAATTAGATATGTTTATTGTTTTTATAATGCTTTAAAATATGATTGGAAATTTAACTATACAAAACAATACCACATTTACAATAAATGTCTACTACTAAGATATGGTCAAAGACTATAATTGCTCTCTTGCATGTATCTTTAACTTCCTTAACACTTTCGTCACATTTGTTTCACAAAACCACAGCCATGGTTAAAAGCCAGCTCTCCACCTACTCCTTACCTTCAGCCATGCAGTTGAACAGGCTGGAGAACCACACCCATAATTCATGGCCATGAACACTAGATGGGCCATTAATTCAGTATAGCAATCACACACCACATTTCCCTGATCTATTCCTTTTCCAGATCACCATTTCACATATTCTTCTCTCCCTTCAGACCAACCAATACCTTATACCTCATCCTCACTTTCAGCTGTTTTGATCTTGCTTCCTACTTAAGAATCTGCATCTGTGTTCACATATTCTCCCTTCCCATCTGTTGCTATAGACGAGTACCTGAGAGGCACACCTGCCTAATCTCTCCACCTGGGTTCTAATTTCCATTTCCTTTTGCCTAACTAATGAAATTGCTCCAATAAGTCTTCCTCTTTTTCCTACATCATCAATTTTTTACCCAATACCTCTCCTCTTAAAAAAAATTGATACTACTTTTCTTGACAGCTACCACCTCAACTCTTTGCAGGAAAACTCCTCAAAAAAACTCCTCAAAAAAAAGTTGTCTATATTCACTAACTACAATTCCTGTCCCACAATTTTCTTTTAAGTCTACTCCACACAGGGTTTTGCCTCCACCTCCCCATCAACATTCACCTTACAAAGTTCACCAATGATATCCACATTCCAAAATTTAACAATCCATTCTCAGTCCTCTTCTTACTTGCCTTATTTGACACCACTGGTCATTCTCTCATTTTAGAGTATTTGATTCACTTGGCCTCCAGGACATAATTATCTCTCAGTTTTTCCTCTTACCTCTCTGGTGGCTCCTCTTCAACCTCCTTTGCTGCCTTCTTCTCCTTAACCTTTTATCAAGATGTAGCTTCATCTTTGGTCCTCTTTACTTCTCTATCTATACCTTCTCCTTGGTAATCTCAACCAGTCTCCCGGCTTTAAATACCATTTATGTGCTGATAACTCTAAGCTGTCATACTAATTTTTTTCATCAGTCTAATTGGAAAACTAACAAACAGGTTAAGTTTATAAACGTCCAAAACGTTAACTCCTGATTGTCCATTCATTCTGACTCTAGCCACAGTTTTCCTCATTTCAGTTTACGTAAATTCTATCCTTCTGATAATCAGGCTAAGAACTTTGGAGTAATACTTGGTATCTTTTTCTCATACTCTACATTCAATCTAGCAGAAAATCTTCAACCGTTAATATATATTTTAAAATATATTTGTATACTTCTTTCATTATTACCACCTGGGTCCAAGCCATCATCTCACTGGGTTATTCCAACAGATTCCTGATTAGGCTCCCTGTTGCTGTTTTTGCCCTCTATAGTCATTCTTTTTTTTTTTCCCCCAAGATGGAGTCTCACTCTGTCACCCAGGCTACAGCACAGTGGCATGATCTCAGTTCACTGCAACCTCCACCTCCCTGGTTCAAGCAATTCTCCCACCTTAGCCTCTGGAGTAGCTGGGATTACAGGTGGGCGCCACCACACCCAGCTAATTTTTGTATTTTTAGTAGAAACAGGGTTTTACCATATTGGCCAGGCTGGTCTCGAACTCCTGGCCTCAAATGATCTGTCCGCCTCAGCCTCCCAAAGTGCTGGGATTACAGGTATGAGCCACCACTCCCAGCCTCTATAGTCATTCTTAATGCAACAGCCAGAATGATCCTTTTAAATGGCAAGTGGAAGATATCAGTCCTTTGTTCAAAACCCTAAAATGGCTCTCTATTTTTTCAGAGAAAAATCTAAAAGTACTACTACGGCCTATAAGACCATATAATCTTTCCCCTAATTACCTCTGTAACCTCATCACCCTCTTCCTCCCTCTCTCATTCCTATCCAACCACACTGTCCTCTTTGCTGTTAGTTGACCATTCCAGACAGAAATATGCTATTCAAGGAATAGCGAGATGGTTAGTGTGCCTGGAACACAATGATTAAGATAGAGATTGATCAAAGATACAGTTAGAGATAGACATGGGCCAGACTAGATAGAGCATTGGAGGCCACAATAAAGACTTTAGATTTTATTCTAGAAGAGACAGAAATTCACTGAAGGGTTTTCAGCAGGTGAATGTTAATCTGATTTGTCTTTAAAAGATCACTGGGCATAGTTGATTTTACTTGGGTAAGGTAAAATTTTCATTAATTGAGTGTAAGAAAAGAGGAAAAAAGAAGGCTATTGTAGCAGTTCTGGCAAAATATAATAGTGATTCAGACCACAATGATCGGATTCAGGGTTTATTTTGAAAGAGCTGAAGGGACTTGCTGATGAAATGGTAGGAAAAAGAAAGAAATCAATTATAAAACTGTCTAATATTGTTTCATTGCAAACACAACCAGATTAAAAACTACCTTAATTTAAGTGAGACACTTCTCACGATGCTAAAAATAAACTTACACTTCTTTAATTCAACCTCAGTATAAATCCAATAAATGCTTTATTTATATGGATTTAAAAATAAGGAGTAGAGAAACTTTCATAAACACTAGCTATATATAGGAAAATAATAGGATGTTAAGCTTGAAAGCACAGTGTTAGGTCTGAATCAAAAGGAAATATCTCAAATTATATCTTCTTTTTAATATCTACTAGCCATAAACTGGTATTCTTACATGAATTCAATAATTCAAACATTTAGGAGCCTCAGTAATTTAAGTCTTGGGAACAAGAAACAGGATGAGAAGTGTTTTAATTGGAGAAAACTTACATTGATCATGATCAGGTTACCAGTTCACAAAGGAGACACACTGAATCACTGTTTGATAGTAGGCAAGATGTCAAAGGTTTTCTCTACTACTAGAGCAGTGGCATAAATCCACCCTAAGTCACCAGTGATAGAAATGCTTTCCTTTGATATAAAACATTTAACAGAACTAGAAGAGCATTAAAATATTTTTAAAACACCTTACTCTGGCCGCAGAAGCAAAAGAATCAGGGCCATGCGCTGCATTTCTTATGCCATCTGTTCCAAAGAGGGCTCTAATGCTTTCAGAAGCATCTGTGCGTGCCACTCCAGAGTTTGCAGGTCCCAGCAGTCTTTTCCATTCACATATAGCATCATCTCTTAAAATCTCCATGGCAATAATAGGACCAGTTGTAATAAACTGGATCAGCTCACTACAAAACAGATAGAAGATTAGTTTGCTTCTTTTTTCTGTCAACTAGGTATTTGTCTTAACCACAGGATATATTTAAATTGGATTATTTCAACATAGACATGAATATTATAATCTTAGAACCATTAAGCATAGTTAGTTTTACATGGGCAGGAGAAATTTTTCATAAATTGAGTGTCTTGCAGTGGCTCAATTCACTTCAAATCACTAGTAATGTCAAATTACTGTTACCAGAAAAATCACTGTTCTGTTGAATTAAGACTATTTCATGACTTAAAATGCATATTGTTGACCTATGCTTTTCCCAGTGCTCTAACAGGTACAGAGGATTTTCCTTTTTGTTTACATGTGTTTACCACTGCAGTCAAGTACAATTTCACAATATATAGGGATGGATGCCTTGTAACATATTTTTAGTAAGAATTTATTTATTTTTGTGTAAAACTATTAGAATTCAAAGACTGACAAAGAACTCTCTTAATCAATAAACACTGAGCTGGTTTGGTGATAAAAAAAAAAAATCCCCAGCAGGCTTCAAGAAATATCCTTTTATTAGTGTAAAAACTACTCTGGGTTATTTCTGTATTAAATTATTAAAGTGTACGCACAGGTTCTTGATTAAAAATCCAGCACTGAGTCACAGTCCCCCAAGGTATGAAAAACAATACTTCATTTTATTTTCTACTTTTATATGTGCACAGGATGCAATGACAAGTTTAACTATGAAATAAGTGACATCCTCCCTCTGACTGTATTAAGCAGGGACACAGTACTTTTTAGAGTAAGCCCATGGTTTTCTCTCATCCAAAGTAGAGAGAAGAGATCCTCCTGGAGAAAGGAGCATGGTGTGACAGGCTCTTTTGTGCCCCCTAACTTATGACTATTTTTTACACACTTCCTTCCACCCTGCATGTTATATGTCAGCTCCCCTCGGTACTTCCTTTTTAAAACACTCCCATTCATTTTGAAGCATATTTCTAAGAAACAGCATGTACAAAAAAGTATTCTTATCTTCTATCCTAAGAGGTCTATAATACCTCCTCATACATTTTCTGCCAGACCTTTGCTGCCAAAACAAACAAAACCCCCAAGACCAACCATTAGATTTAAAAAAACCCAAATCAAAGGAGCAAACCATGTTTATTCACTCAATAAGCATTTAATAATTGCCTATAACATATCAGCGTCTGTGCCACAAAAAAGATCCCCCTTCAAGACACTTACAATCTAACGCCCTATTAATACAAAATTCTCAAAACACACAATCGAATAAGCCTATGAATATGGCATGTAACAATATAGGGAAGGATGTGCCTGATCATAGATACTGCTTCATGAAAATTTAATTACTTCACCTAGTCTTTTGTTACATCATTCTCATTAACAGACAACTAGTTAATTCATTCCTTTAATAAAATTTACTGCATGCAAATCACACATAAATCATTAGACTAGGAGTTGTAAGTTAATGCTATAAACATATACAAAGTTTATACCAAAAGATAATTTCCACCAATTTTCTAGGAAAGTGTATATAGCTATTCTAAGAAGGCTTAGGAATATTTTATAATGCTTGATTTGAAATAATCTATAGCATAATAATTTTCTTACATAAAACGTTTTTTAAAAACCCACTACTCAGTGCAGGATATCAAATAACATGTCCACTGTGGCCATTTAGTTTGGTTGATATAACATTCTTTCTTATTAGAAGTGTAAACACTCTTTGGCAACAGTAATAGTAATATGAGCATGCAAAATATTCACTTAAATTTAATTACATGTCAAATATTTAGAATATATAAAGTGTAACATATATTATCTGTTCCATGTCAAGGAACAAAATATATATCAAACTAGTTAAAATAGAAAGGTTCCATGAACATTGCTTTACGTATACAAGACTACCAAAATAGTTTAAAAGTAAAACAGGCTACAGTAACCAAAACATCATGGTACTGGTACAAAAACAGACACATAGATCACTGGAACATAATAGAGAACCCAGAAATAAAGCCACACATCTACAGCCATCTGAACTTTGACAAAGTCAACAAAAATAAGCAATGGAGAAAGGATTCTCTATTCAATAAATGGTGCTGGGATACCTGTCTAGCCATAAGCAGAAGAAAGAAACTGGCCCCTTAACTTTAACCATATACAAAACTTTACTCAAGATGGATTAAAGATTTAAAAGTAAGACCTCAAACTATAAGAATCCTAGAAGAAAACCTAGGAAACACCATTCTGGACATTGGCCTGGGGAAAGAATTTATGACTAAGTCCTCAAAAGTAATGGCAACAAAAACAAAAATTGACGAGTGGGACTAAAGAGCTTCTGCACAGAAAGCTTCTGCACTAGCAACAGAGTAAAAAGACAATCCACAGAATGGGAGAAAATATTCACAAACTATGCGTTCAACAAAGGACTAATATGCAGAATCTGTAACGACCTTAAATAATCAAACAAGCATGAAACAACCCCACTAAAAAAAGAGCAAAAGACATAAATACACACTTCTCAAAAGAACATACAAGCAGCCAATAAGCATATGAAAAAACGCTCAATATCACTAATCATCGGAGAAATGCAAATCAAAACCACAATGAGATACCATTTCGCACCAGTCAGAATGGCTTTTATTAAAAAGTCAAAAAATAACATGCTGGCAAGACTGTAGAGAAAAGAGAATGCTTGTACACAGTTGGTGGGAATATTAATTACTCCAGCCATTGTGGAAAGCAGTGTGGATATTTCTCAAAGAACTTAAAACAGAGCTACCATTTAACCTAGCAATTCCATTACCGGGTATATACCCAAAGGAAAAGAAATTCTGCCAAAAAGACACATGCCCTCATACACTCATTGCTGTGCTATTCACAATAGCAAATACATGGAAATAACTCAAGTGCCCATCAGTGGCAGATTGGATAAAGAAAATGTGGTATATATATATATATAACACAGAATTCTACACAGCCATAAAAAAATAAAATCATGTCCTTGGCAATAATATGGACACAGTTGGAGGCCATAATCCTAAACAAATTAATCCACAAACATAAAACCAAATGCTGCATGTTCGCACTTACAAGTTGGAGCTAAACATTAAACACACATAGACACAAATTTGGGGATAATAGACACTGTGGACTACTAGAGGAGAGAAGGCAGGTGGTTTGAAAAACTACCTATTGGGTACTATACTCACTACCTGGATGATGGGATCCATACTCCAAACCTCAGCATCACACAATATTCCCACGTAACAAATCTGCATGTGTACCCCCTGTATCTAAAATAGAAGTTGAATTTTTTTTTTTAAAAAAGTCAAAAAACGACAGATATGCTGGCAAGTCTGTAGAGAAAGGGAACACTTATACACTGTTGATGGAAATGCAAATTAGTACCTCAACCACTGTAGAAAATAGTTTGGAGTTTTTTCAAAGGACTTAAAACAGAACTACCATTTGAACCTTAAATCCCATTACTGCTATATATCCAAAAGAAAACAAACCTTTCTACCAAAAAGATACATGCACTTGCCTGTTCACTGCAGCACTATACAAAATAGCAAAGACATGGAATCAACCCAGGCGCCCATCAGTGGTGAACTGGATTAAAAAAATGTGGTACATATACACCATGGAATACCATGCTGCAATAAAAAAGAATGAAATCATGGCCTCTGCAACAACATGAATGGAGATGGAGGCCATTATCCTAAGCAAATTAACGCAGAACAGAAAACCAAATACCACATGTTCTTACTTATAAGTGGGAACTAAATAATGGCTACTCATGGACAATAATATCTATTGATGGCAACAACAGACACTGGGGACTACTAGAGTGGGAGAAAGGGAAGGGAGCAAGGGTTGAAAAACTAACTATTGGGTATTATGCTCAGTACCTGGGTAATGGGATCAATTGTACCCCAAACCTCAGCATCACACAATATACCCAGGTAACAAACCTGCACATGTACCCCCTGAATCTAAAGTAAAAGTTGACATAAAAAATAAAAATTAAAAAAATTAAAAGCCCCAAAAACACAAAAGCATAATAAAAATATTGAACATCAAATATAATTATCACTCTATTTTTAATCAACCAAAAATTTTAAAAGTTATCCTTCTTGTAATGTAAACAAATCTTTCTATTTGCAACTGATTAAACTTTAAGATTTTTAATGATAAAATATAGGAATTCTTACTTAATAAAAAGAGAATGTAATTCTTAGAATTCTGTGCAGTTGCAAGATGTTGCTATGGCCCTTTTGACAGATTATTCTCATGTAATAAATTTTACAAATGTAACTCCATAGTTTTCTAGGATATCCTCCTTTACATACCACTAATCCCCAAATTAAGGACCTACTTGAAAAAGGGTCTTGATTGGTGATCTACATGAAAATCCAATGCTTCTTTCCTATAAAATAATCAAAATGACAATAGTTAAGAATTATAAAAGAAAACACTTATTTTAGCTTACATTAATAAAATTAAGATAAAATCCTCTCAATTTATACTAATTTATATTTTAATTAATAATTTTTCACCAAATATTCTGTCAAAGCCACTCTTTCAAAATATTTTTTAAGTATGAGTAATATCAATGTAAATAAAAATTAATGTAGGAGGCAATATTTACTTTTCTACTTATGTTATATATCGTCTATCTTCTTCTTTTTTTTCAGATTGAGTTACCCAGGCCAGAGTGCAGTGGCACGATCTTGGCGCTCGCTACAACCTCCACCTCCTGGGTTCAAGCAGTTCTCCTGTTTTAGCCTCCCAAGTCACTGGAATTACAGGCGTGTGCCACAATGACCAGCTAATTTTTGTACTTTTACTAGAGATGGGGTTTCACCATGCTGGCCAGGCTGGTCTCAAACTCCTGACCTCAGGTGATCCACCCACCTCGGCCTCTCAAAGTGCTGGGATTACAGGCATGAGCCACCGCACCTGGCCTTATCCATCTTTTTACACAGCATCCTGAACATTCTAGAAACAAAGGTTAATATTTGACCAGTGAGAATATTTGTTCTTTAAAGTCTAAATAAGTTGCATCAAAAAAATGCAAAGCCATCTTCTAATTAAAAATTTGTCACTTTTTTCCACAGGCTTTAAATTTAAGAGCTTAGGCTAGAATTTTAATTTAATGTTTATAGCTTTTTTTCTTAGCTAGGTCTCTCCAAAGGAAAGACTACAGTCGTGTTTTTAAAAGCTGCCTGAGAAATTATGTATCTTAATATGTTTTTATTTTATTGGTTACTAATGCTTTAACTGACATCACTAAAAAAGGGGAGAATATGGAAACATTTAGAATTCAGAGTTTATTAATTGTAACAGGGATTTATTTTTACATTTATATTACCACTAAAGAATATCTACAGCGGCAATAAAAGAATGCACTTCAAATTGATTAGCTAAAAAGTCTAAAAAGCTTTTTTTAAAAGCAAACCAGATGACTCTCCTAACACTGTGTAGTTTTCTTAAAGGCTTTGAACTGGGTTCACAGTATGTGACAAATATATGTAAACATTAACTACTTTTAAAACTGGAAACTGTTCCCTAGCAAAGAATCAACCTTTCAGGCTTGAGAATTCATTTGATATGCAATGCTTTTAAGATTTTATCAGGATATTACAAAATGAATTTACATAACAAGTTATATCACGCATACTCTCATTCTAACCAAATGTACTTAAACATTCATTTGGCTATGAAGAGATTATGAAATATGTAATGCCAATATAGAGAATAAAATTCATCCCGAGACATGGAAAGGAGAAAAAATCAAATTTTTCTAGAGCCAATTATAGCCATGATTAAATTATTATATTTATTCCTTACAACAATATATTGAAATAGGTGTGATCACCTTTATTTTACATTGGAAAAGAATAAAGTTCAGCATGGTTACATAAGTTGTCCAGTTCACAAAGCTAGTAAGGACAAGACAAGAAGATTTGAACCCAAAGCTCTCTGATTGCAAATTTCTGACTGCTTATGCTCTTGCTACTACTAACTGCAGAACAACATTCTAGAGGGTAAAGAGAAAAACTCACAAAAAAAGAGATATGTATATACTGCATTACAGCCTAAAATGGGGTAAAACTGAATAACTGAAAAACTTACATGGAGAGTAAATTAGAAGAGTTAGCAGAAGAATACTAAAACAACCAATTCTAAGCTTTTCAAACGCAAAAAACTGAACTACAAGAAAGGAAAAAGCAATCATAATCTTTAACATCATTGAAAAGAAAAACCTCAATCCATTACTAAAAATGTTTCATTGTTTTCATCCAACATGTCCCTGATTCCATAGTTATCTCCATTCAAAATCTAAAATTGAAACCACGATGAGAGTTCATAAATTTTTTCCCATCATTCTTATCTAATTCTTTGCTTTAAAGGTTTAGAAGGAAATAGGTATTAACAAGCGAATCACTATCTAGAGAAGTTTTTTGTTGTTTTGTTATGTTTTGTTGTGTTTTTATGAAGAAACTAACCATTCTTTCACAAAGATCTATCCGTTAACCCTTTCAAGAAATATTTACTTAATGCCAACCTTGATTGAGGCACTGATCCAAGAACTAGAAATACAAAGTCATACAGAACTCAGCAGCTATCTTCTGGATATTGTCATCATGGGGGAACCAACATTTGAACAAACAATTTTAGAAAAGATGCATACATTGTGAGAAATTCCTCCAGGTGAGTTTCTCTCTTCTAACTTGTCTTATCGGGTATGCCAAGAATGCAAGGACCTGACTGATCTTCATCGGTGTCGTTTCTCAGGATTGTGTTTGCAACAAGAAACCTTGAGGGATAAGGTAAAGCCTCTCTTCAGTATAAAGAGTAGGCCTGTTTATTGCTTGCTAATGGAACAGCTGGTAACCCAAGCTCACTCCTCCTCAGTTGTGATGCCACCCTCTAGATACACAGTATACACCTGGGCATTGGTCATTTTATTCCTGTAGGATATGGAGGCAAGGAGAACCAATATAAACACAATGCTCATGCTGCTTGCTCTACCATTATAAAGTCTTTTGTCTCTGACCCAGAAGTCTCATGTCATCTGCTAACATCCATCGAAGAGTTACAGGTAACTTCCTAGCTTATAAATTGGATGAAATCTCAAGCTCAACATACTAATAAAAATATATGAAGTGATATGAATGATTAGATAAGCAGTTAAGTTTTCTTGGGAATTAGTTTCCATGAGACATTTGAGTTGGTTCTGAACGATGAATAGGAATGGATGAGACAGAAGACAAGGCAGAGCATTCAAGACAGCACAATATTATGTACAAGAAAACTGAGATGCGATAAAGCACAACATGTTTAGGGAACTGAAACCTAAGTATCCTCTTAGAGCTATTACAGTAGGTGAGTACAGATGACTAAGAGTCTTGTATACTCTATCAAAGAGCTTGTCTGCTTGACCATATTTTCCTGCATACGGGAAACCACTGACGGATTTAAGGAAGGGAATGGTAACATGTTCAAATTTTCATTTTATGAGGTTCATTCTAATGGCAATAAGAAAATGGCATGGAGCAATCTTGAGGTAGGAAATGAGCCATCAAGGAATAGAAGGTAGTAAGTCAAGAAGTAGACAAATCAGTCAGTAGCCTATGTTGATACGTTGAAAGCCTGAATATGAGCCTATAAGATGCCTAAACTAAGGGGCTGCAATAGGAATTATAAGGAGAGAATTGCTCCCAGAGATATACAGAAAGCAGAAGTAAAAATATTTATATATCAGGTAGGTATGAGGAATGCGGGAGCAGCAAGATGAATCTAGGATCACTTTCAGATTGACAGTTGTAGAGAGAAGTCAAGGCTGAAGATGTATTTGGAATTAATCTATAAGTAAGTGGTAGGTGATCATATGGACATGCATGGGACTACTCAAGTAAAGTTGTAAAGAAAATAACATACAACAAGCTGGATGCAGTGGCTCATGCCTGTAATTCTAGCACTTTGGGAGTACAAGGCAGGAGACTCACTTGAGGCCAGTTCGAGACTAGCCTGGGCAACAAAGCGAGACCACGTTTTTTTAAAAAACAAAAAGCAAGGATCTGGAGGAATACCTAATTGAAATCATAGTGACCGTCACTGAGATGGGAAAGCAAATAGAGTAGAGCCCTGGATGATCACTGACAGAGATGTTGAAGTCATCCCAACTGTCAGGAGACACTGGAATAGAAGGAGACTATAAACAAAGTGCCCAAATCTTTAACAAATGTGGAGTTTGTGAACTGTAGAATGGCAATGAGGCTCAGTGGATGGTAAAACAACTAAATAACATGAATTTCCAAGGATGAAGAAGAGTAGAGATTTTTAGGAGAGAGCTAAAATACGCTATATCATGACCCTGTGACACAAGAAACATTTGTGAGTGAGCAGCCTACAGGGCTAAAAGGAAAGGAATATCCCTGGAGAAGGGTCAGATTTCAACTAAACTAAAAATGTGCGGGCAAAGATACACTCTGTTAAGACACTATGGACATAGGGATATTTGTTCACAATGAAACTTGATTTCCAGAGGGGCCAGTGAAAATGGTTTGGTAAGAGATTTGTGTTCAGAAGACTATGGGAAAAGGAAGTGCATAACTACAAATGAACAGGTGTGTCAACAAGTAATTAGAAGGGCTTGCATCTGTGGTACTCCAAAGAATGAAGTATTTCAAAAGGCATGGGTGGAATTAACAAGACTTAAGGTTTCAAAGAAACTAGCAAATGTACGCCCTATGGTGCTCTTGAAGTGTTTGCTGGTTTTAGCATCTTTCTTCATGTGCTATAGGGCCATTATGATAAACAAGTAGCATCTTTACCACAGGAAGTTAGATACCAAGTCATTAGACACTAGAAGTATAGAGACACTAAACTCATGTAACCCTCACAACAACTTTATGAGATAGGTAGTATTATAAATCCCATTTTAAGCCAGGCGCGGTGGCTCATGCCTGTAATCCCAGCACTTTGGGAGGCTGAGGCGGGTGAATCATTTGAGGTCAGGAGTTCAAGACTAGCTTGGCCAACATGGCGAAACTCCGTCTCTACTAAAAATACAAAAATTACCCGGGCGTGGTGGCGTGCTCCTGTAGTTCCAGCTACTTGGGAGGCCGAGGCAGGAGAATTGCTTGAACCTGGGAGGTGGAGGTTGCAGTGAGCCGAAATCGTGCCACTACACTCCAGCCTGGGCAACAGAGCAAGACTCCATCTCAAAAAAAAAAAAATCCCATTTTGCAAATGAAGAAATAAACACAGTGGTCAACTGTTCAGTCACACACCTAGTAAGTAGCACAGTTACAAGCAATCTGGTCTAAATACTGTGCTCTGAAATGTAAGCCTCCTGTCTCTCTAGAAAATATGTAAACTAGGAGATCATACATAAGAGAAAAATTCCAATTAAACATGTCATTGTCAGGGTAAAATGGAGGGTTTTGTGTTAAAGTTTCTCGGAATCAGATGTATTGAAGCTGACTTGAATGTCTACTGCTCCCCATTGTCCCTGCTCTCACAGAAACAAAAATGCAACTGACCCATGGAATAAATCCAGAAATGAATGATTTATTGAAGCATTAAGAAGATATCTGACCAAAAACAAACAAAAACTAGTGGAGAAACATAAGAACACTATTGGAGCCAGATCTGCCTAACTGCTACATTCCTGTCCCTAGAGACACTCTGTGTTACACTCAGCCAACCAGAGGGTGATCCCAGGAAACAAAGGCCTCTGTCCTATACTCTTCTCCCTTCTTCATCTTCCAGAATGTTTCAGTCTTTGCTTTGTCCATTTGGTAGGAAATTTTTTAAAAACAAATGTCCAATATCATGGAAAAATCATTAGTTTTTTTTCTAAAGGATCTCTAAAAAAAACTGAAGAGAAGGTTTTCCCTATCCTTTGTTTGTACGTTGTTAATATTCTCCTTGCCATTCTTATGGGGTTAGAGTTACTTACTTCATGATAGAAAGGGATAAGTAAATGTATAAGTCTTATTTTCACTAAATAACTTAGAAAATATCTGGTCAAACAGGTTGGATTGCTTGTTAGAAAGGTATATTTACCTATCTAGGTAAAAAATAAATAGGTATATTTGCCTATTATTTATAATAAGAAGAGCTAAATGTAAACATTTCCAAATGCATCATCTTTGGAAATCTCAACAGTAAATCCTCTTGTCAAATAAAAATAATCAGACATCATTTCCTCTATTAATTTTATACAGTGTGTTATCCTTATATATTAAGAAATGATTATAATTATCAAGCACTGGTGTTATAAAAGCAGATGGGGTTTTGAAAGACAATAATAATTAAATGAGGCATGCATAATTTGACAACTCCTAATTACTTAGACTTCAGTGGTTATTTATGCATCTGATTACTTGGTGTCTTATTGTTCTTTTCTTTCTTCTTTTTCTTTTTGTTGCCTGGTGTAATGCCTACATGACAGCTGAATTTCTACCCTGTCCTAACTTTGCTTATCTTTAAGAAACAGGACTTCTGCAATAAAAGGTTCCCTTTACAACCAGACCAGTTAAGACTGGTTAGAACCAAGATATGCAACCAAATGACATCAAAAAGACCTCGGGCTTCATTATAATCTCATTTTCATACTATATGGCACTCCCACCAGCACCATGACAGCTGAAAATCGCCATGACAATGACCGGAAGAGGCCATAAAAAGACAAAAAGGAAAGCAGCACTGCGATTCACCATCAATTGTGAAACTGGTGGAAGTTCACCACCAATTTCCAGAAAAGACATGCATATTGCTCCTCTTGCTTTCCATGTCCTTTATTAGAGAAATCCTTTATTTTAACCCCCTCACCCCTCACTAGTTGAGAAGTTGATTTGTGAGCCACGCTCCTGTTTCTCAATTCCACAGACACTGAATAAAGCCTGCACTGCTTAATACTCACTTTCGGTTTTGTATATGGGCTTCATGACACTGAATAGGAAAAGATCAAATCTTTTAGGGGGCCGGCTTTGTCAGTAACATTCTAGATGAACTCCTGTCAGTTCCCATTTTGGTTAAGTTACTATTCTATTCTTTGTCATTCAATAGGAGGTTTTTTAATTTTAAACAATGACAAGAAAGACAGAAAATGATTTTTTAAAAAGGAATCAGACATTACATAACTGAAAATGATTAAAAAAAATTACCTTGAAAGCATCATCATTTTGAGTTTGGTTATAGTAAATCCAGCTTTGTTTATTATTTCAATTATTTCTCCAGCCTTTGATATTGCATCTGGTTTAATTAGGGCTAGCGTTCTATAAGGAAACAAAAAATAAGTTTGCAAATAAAAATAGTTCAACAGTTTTTATTTATAATTCCCAAGCAGCAGTATTCTCAACAATCATCCTAGATCATCAAAATTTGAAATTAATTGTATAGAAAAGTGTATTAAAGACATCCCTTAAAAACTTACACAAAGTAAGCTTAGTATTTTTCCCATGAACATCAAAATTAGATACTAAACTTGGGGGAGGGAGAAGCTTAGGAAAAAAAGCACTAAAATTGTTATTTTTAATATATCCAAATGAGAAAACACAGGCATTTAGAATCTCCATTTCTTAGAATACATTTTATACAAGGGACTAATCTCTAAAACATTGCATTAAATATATTATGAGCTTGGTTTTTGGTCTCTTAGACTTCAACATATGTATGCTATATAGTCAGTTCAACATTGATTTGGAAATAATTATAAATTCTTCTATTGATTCTTTATTCATAACATGGGTGACTGCATGAAGAATCAAATGTCTTCTTATACAACAGTGTATATGAATATGTAACAACATGCTAACTTTTAAAATCATGTTCTTCTCCAGGAGGACACATCAGAACAATGCACTCTCCACTCTCCCCCTCTGAAGATTCAGAATTAAGAGAAATTTGGAGATGAAGATCACCTGAGTGTCCTCATTTTACTAATGAGGAAACTAGGCCTACCAAGGTAACATGACAAAGGTTACACAGCTGCTCAGCAACATTTTCAAGACAAAACACCCAGTTTACCAGACTCCTAGGTCTGTCCTTCCACATCACAAATAATGTTACTATTAATATTATTAAAAAGGGGCATCATCACCAAATCCTCAAGAATACTATTTGCAAATGCAACATAAAAACTATATTAGCTGGAGTAATTCTGCTTTTGTGATAAAGAATTGCTGCTACTTTCCCCTCTGCATTTCCAATTGTTCTTATAACACTGGCATTAATTCAAGGAATCCATAAAAGGAGAAAGGTTGGTCTTTTCATTGTTGGATTTTTTTCACCAATAAGACAAACTTAGCTCAGGATAAAATTCAAATATCCTGGCCGGGTGCGGTGGCTCACGCCTGTAATCCCAGCACTTTGGGAGGCCGAGGCAGGCAGATCACAAGGTCAGGAGATCGAGACCATCCTGGCTAACACGGTGAAACCCCGTCTCTACTAAAAATACAAAAAATTAGCCGGGCAAGGTGGCGGGCTACTACTAGTCCCAGCTACTAAGGAGGCTGAGGCAGGAGAATGATGTGAATCCGGGGGTCGGAGCCTGCAGTGAGCCAAGATAGCGCCACTGCACTCCAGCCTGGGCGACAGCGAGACTCCATCTCAAAAAAAAAAAAAAAAAAAAAAATCAAATATCCTTACTTAAATTGGATATAGCTTATGGCTGAGTTTTAAAACTGTAATAACAAAAGAAATTGTTCATCTTAGTGTGTTTATTACAAATTATACCAGATAATGTTTTTCTTTATTTTAAAGCAGATGAGTCAGTTATATTACTTTATATTGTCTGGCTTCATTGAAAACACTCTTAAAACTCTTCACTTTTTAATTCATATTATTTAAATATTTTAATCCAGACTAACCTATAAACTGTTTATGCTAAACTCTGGAAGAACATTTCACTGACCATGGCTCTTAAAGAAAAAATAAAACATGGCAGTAGTCATCAATGTCTATAAACAAGAAGCAATGTGAAAAGTCTAAAATTGACAAACAGCTTAAAATGTAATCTGATTTTCTCTTAAATGCCTACAAGAGACAAAGGATTGACTATGTGATAAATAACTCTAAATAAATTCCTCTGTCATGTCTTTGCTGCTTAATTTTTCAGTAAGTAATAGTAAATTGTATTTTGGAGGGAAAATAAGAGAGAGATCAGCATCATATGTGTTAATTTAAAAATAAAGATAGCACATGAAGAAACAATAGGGTGACAAAGATATATCAGTAGTATCTCTGTTATCTGTAACTGCAGAACAAACCATCCACATATGTAGTGGCGTAAAACAACAATTTCTCAAGGTTCTGTAGGTAGGCTGTACAATGGTTTCACCTAGGATCATTCACACAGCTGTATTCAGCTAGTGGGCCAGCTGGGGGCTGTGCTCAGCTGAGACAACTAGGCTTTTCTTTCCTGTGGTCCTTAAGGAGGCTAGAGCAGGCCTCTTCAAATACCACCACACATCAACCAATGTACAGGCAATTATCAAGTGTCCCCTTGAGTCATTTTTGCTGACATCTCTTTGGCCAATGCAAGTCACGTGGTCAAGCTCAGAGTCATTGTGAGAGAAAACCACAAGGTATGATTCATTGAGAGCCATCAGTGTAACAATCTACCACTTAGTAATCCTCTTGCCTGCACTGAGGCAAGCACTGTAAGATGCAGCGTGAGATATTCTCAAAAGAAAACAAAACATTATAAAAACCACTATTTAAGATTAAAACTTCTTAGCAATACACGGTAACTACTTCTTGTGAAAAAACAGTATGGCCAGCCTTCACGAACCCAGAATATAGATTTCCAGAAAATAACAATTCTCACAGAGCTATGCAATAAATGTCTTCATATACCATCAGGTTCTGAGCAAAAATTGCAGCAAATATATTTCTGAGAAAGATGACTGACTGCAGTACAATAAATGTCCCAGACAGTATAGTGCTATTGCTATGTAATAAAGTCTTAGATAGTACAGTGCTATTAAACATCTTAGATAGTGCAGTGCTATGGACTCTTTAAATGCCATTGACCAAAAAGAATAAATATGTAAACTTTAATCTATATGGGATTCATATTTGTCTTAAGTAAATATTCTATTCTAAACCTATTCTAAAAGTAAACCTATTCTAAACATCAAGGCTAAATTTTTGGTTTTTCTCATACTTCGTTTACAAGCATAAAGTGTGTATCTGCCCCATGGATAAAGGAAAACTGTCTCAAATGAGGCACCTGTAATTTGGTGGAAAATTCAGTGATCAAGACTTTTGCTTGGCAACAACAGCAAAATTATTCAGAACAATTCTTCCACCAAAAACTAAAAAAGTTGATATTTTAAAAAATCTTTTAAAAATTAAAGATAAATTGACTAGATCATAAATAATTACTGGGACAAAAGTGAAAAAAAAAAAAACCAAAAGAATGAAAAGTAAGAATGAAAGTTGTTTTTGACTTGACAGCATTGCCTATCTGGAAAATCTGAACTTTGATTTGCAGTACATCATTGGGAAAGGGTAACAGAACCCAAGAGATGATCCTTCCTAAAACAATTTGGACCCAAAGGCTACACCACCCCCGCTTAAGGTGAATCAGAAACAACCAGGTCTTGAATGGCAATACAAGTTCACATCATCTAAGCAGTCTCAAAACTTAGAATTTTTGAACTACCAATCATACAGACTGCTAATGCCTATGGGAAAAAGACAGAAGCAAAGACAATTAATTCCCTCCTAGTAGGAAAGTAATGTCATCCTGTACCTCAAATAATTCATATGAAAATGCATATCTCACATATATTATTTACATATATGCAATACACCCACACATACACACATGGCAATCATACAGAAAGATAATCACACAGACACATACACACATAGAGGGAAAAGGCCAACATGAGGGAAAACCAGGAGAAACAAGAAAAGAGAGAGACCCACAAATACTTCAGATACTAGGATAATCAGAGAAAAACTGTAAAATATCTGTGCAAACTATGGTTAAAGGACTAAAAGACAAGCTACAAAACATTATCAGGTAATAGAAAACTGTAAGCTACAAAATGGAATAAGCAGATCTGAAAAAGAATATATTAGAATATCTTGTGATGAAAATACAATAATGAAAATGAGAACTAGATAAAGGGTTTGACAGAAGAAAGCAAATTCAGAATGAAGCACAGAGAAACAAAAAGATACAACAGAGATAAGAAAATAGTTTCATGAATGTAAGTGAAATAAAGACATTTTCAGATGAGTGCAAACTGGAAGACTTTTCTATTAGTAAACACACTCAAAAGGAAAATATTTTTTAAAAATGTAATTTAAGCAAAGGTAAAATAATCCCAAACAGAAGGTTTGAGATAAAAGAAAGGATAAAAAGCAAAAAGTGAAGAAACCTAAATGAATACTCATTACATAAAACAATAATAGTAAATCATTAGGTTCATGGAAAAAAAACAAAAAAAATACACAACAAAAACAGCATATAATTCAGCAAAAATCCCAACAAAAATTGAGCTAAAGTCTTCTGAGATTCTTAGATTTTAAAGAAGGAAGGTGAAAATATTAATTAGATTTAAGCTTTACCAAGTTAAGTACATATGTTGTAGTTTCTAGTGTAAATACTAACTGTATATAGAAAAAAAATAGATGAAAAAAATCCTCAAGCAATCCGAACAATCAAAAATAAGATAATAAAACAGGCAGGAGAAGAAAGCTCAGGATAAGATGTCAGAGTTAAAGCCAAGTATATTAGTAGTTACGTTACAAATAAGTGCTCTACAGTAGATGCAGGTTATAAAACTGTATTTATAAAAAAATTTTTTTAAAAAGATAATCTGATTGGATTTTAAAGCCTAGATGACAGGTTGAAAGGTGCAGCAAACCACCATGGCACATGTATACCTATGTAATAAACCTGTACATTCTGCACACGTATCCCGGAACTTAAAGAAAAAAAAAAGATATAAAAAACAAACAAACAAAAACAAAAACTAATGAAAGGCACACGTAGAAGAGAATACTGAAAATCTAAAGTAAAAAGAATGGAAAAGGTATACCATGCGAATGTTAACTAAAAGAAAGCCAGTGCAGCTATAGGAATATCAGAGAAAGTACAGTTTAAAGTAAAAGGCATTGCTAGAGATGAAGATGGTCTCTTCATAGTAATAAAAGATTCAACTTACCAAGAAGATATAACAATTTAAATCACCTAGTAACATACCCTTAAAATTATAATATAAAGACTAACATAACTACAAGAAGAAATAGACAAATGATAATTACATTAGAAAATTTTAATAAAACCTTGGCAATTGATAGAATAAGCTGCCCAAAAATTAGTAAATATGTGAAAGATTTGAACATCACAATTCACAGACTTCACCTAATGAATAAATATATAAAACTATACAAAACAACTGCAGACTAAACATTCCTTTCTTTTCTTTCTTTTTTTTTTTTCTTTTTTTTTGAGATGGAGTCTCGCTGTGTCACCCAGGCTGGAGTGCAGTGGTGCCATCTCAGCTCACTACAACCTCCACCTCCCGGGTTCAAGCAATTCTCCCACTCAGCCTCCCAAGCAGCTGGGACTATAGGCACACGCCTCCACGGCCGGCTAATTTTTGTAATTTTTTAGTAGAGACAAGGTTTCACCACATTGGCCAGGCTGGTCTCCAACTCCTGACCTCAACTGATCCACCCGCCTCAGCCTCCCAAAGTGCTGGGATTACAAGCGTGAGCCACCACACCTGGCCTAAACATTCTTTTCTAACACACATAGATCATTAATAATTGACTATTCTAAGCCAGAGGCAAATCTTAACCAGTTTGAAAGGCAAAAATCATGAAGAATATGTCCTCTAGACACATGCAATTCAGCTAGATTCCAATACAAAAAGAGAATAAACAAATCTCCATATGTTTGGAAATAAACATAATTCTAAATAAATAATAAACCAAAGAAGACAACACAAAGAAAGTAAAAAATGTTTCAAATTGAATAAAAATTACATATCAAAAATAATAGGATATAGTTATAAGCAGTTAGAAGGAAATTTATACCCTTAATTGCATATATTAAAAATATTAAAAATTGATAGAATATATAATTCTGTAACTACTAATAGCAGAAAAGGGGAATAAAGAAAATTGGTCAATAACCATCAACTTAGAATTGTGTGTCTAGCAATAGTATCATTAAAGAAAGAGGGTAAAATAAAAAACGTGCAGATTAAAAAGAAACGGGTAGTTTACAATGAAGAAATGAAGAATAACAAGAAGAGAAAATATTCTAAAAGGACAGGTTGATATGCAAGAAAAATTAGTGAACAAATGTTTAGGTAAATCTAAGCAAATGTTGCTTCTATCAAAATAAATAAATAAATAAATAAAAGAATGTCTAACATGCAGGCAAAAAAACTGAATGTCCAAAAACAACAATAATAACAAAACTATGTAAGATTTAAGAGAGAAGATTAGAGCTAAAGTGTCCTAATCTTGTTGTATGACTTGGGAGAGAGCCATATTATTATAGAACTGTAAGTTAAATATATGAAAAAATTTCAAGCCTAACCAATAAAGAACAAGTATAAAAATCACATAACCTCTAAAGCAACAGAGAATATAGTAGGCAGAATAACACTACCCCTCAAAAATGTCCACATTATAATCTCCAGAACGTATAAATATATTACCTCACCTGCCAAAAAGGACTTTGCAGATGTGATTAAGATTACAGGCCTTGAGATAGTAGAGATTATTCTGGATTATTCCCCTGGGCCCAATCTCATCACATGAGTCCCTAAAGTCAGAGAATCTTTCCTAGCTTTAGAGAACCAGAGAGATGTCAGTGTGAGGAGGACTCAAGCCTGCTATTGGTGGCTTTGAAGATGGAGAAAGGTGGCCCCAAACCAAGGAATGTGGATGGCTTCAAGATGTTGGAATGTGCAAGGAAATTGATTCTTTCCTAGAGCCTCAAGAGAAATGCAGTCTTATCAACACCTGATCTTTACCTGATGAGATCTGATTGGACTTCTGACAGAACTGTAAGATCATAAATTTGTATTGTTTACGTGACTAACTTGGTGGTAATTTATTATAACTTCAATAGAAAACCATATAATAGAAAAAAAACTGAAGAGAGGAAGAAAAATTTCTTCAACTAATCCAAAGAAAAGGCAAGAAGAAAAAATAGAAAAACAGGAAAACAGTAAAATAGAAACATATACAAAAATAACAATAATCACAGCATATTTCAATGTACATGTATTAACTTTACCAATGAAAATATAAGCATTCCAGATTAATTGAAAAAAAAACCTATATGTTATTTACAAGAGACATATCTAAAGCATAACAGGGCAAGTATAAAAGAGATGGCAAAAAGATATTAATTAACCCAAATACACTATCAATCAAACCCTTTCTAAGGAAAGATGGCTCAAGCTGGAGCTGAAAAGGAAATTCAACTCTAATCTGTTAACTGACCAAGGACCATATGACTGAGAATTGTAGAATGGAAAGGCAGAATTCTTATTTTACAGAAAAAAATATCAATTTCTCCCTGGGAATTTAATAATGAGAAGGCATTCTTCATTGTATTATTTGGGAGGCAGTTACACTGTTGTTGGGTCTATCGTATAATCAGTAGCATGCCATCTTAGACAATGATACTATAGATAAGTAAAGATGAGAGAAAGATTGGGGGTGAGTTTTTAGCAAGGCCTCTGTTACTGAACTAAGGTATTCCTCTAAGGCATTAGAGTGCCTTTCCGCAGCCAAAACTCAACTGCTCACCACTGGTCCTAGGACAATATACAAAGCAACAGTAATTGGTATTGAGGGAAAGGTTTCCCAAAGGTGAGAGCAAGACTAAACTAATATTCATCTGGTCTGTTCCCCGAGAAGTAGCCATAGTCTACTAGAGCATGGCAGCCAATTGGCTTAAAGGTATAAAACCCAGAAAACAACTAGGAATGTGTACCCTTGCTCCTCATGAGTAAAGTAACTTCTATCCCTGTTCCCATAAGAAAGTACTCTCTCTCTCTACTTCTTCCATTTGCTTCTCCATGTCTGGCCATATTTAAGGGTTTCTGGTTATATGTGGCCCTACCTCTTTTTTCTCAGACCTGCAGGCCCTCAAGTAGGGGATAGTGTACAAGTAAGGGATAGCGTATTGTTCTCCTGCTTTCACATGTTAAGCACATTGGAATCAGAGTCCGGCACCTGCAGTGGAAGCCTGTTTCTCTCTAGTGCTCTCTCTCCTGTGCTCCATGGGCTGGGAGGCAGGATGAGAACCCTGGGCAAGTATGCCCTTAGTTTGTTCTGTAGATCCAACTTTTCCTCAGGCAGGCCTCAAGTTCCAGATCAGTGTAAGGGATAGAGGAAATAGGAATAGAAAGAAAGCCTCAACCATTCTCAAACACAGCTTTCACAAGACAGCCTAAGTAAAATTAATACTTAATATTTTGATCTACATCTGTCTCCTGTGTTAGTTCTTCATCAGTTAGTAATTTGGAGGGAAGAATGGAGACTAACTGAGCTCAAGAGATGACAAGAAGCTGTTTTAAGGAGGAATGTAAAAGATAAAAAAGAGAAGAGAAATAAGAGAGATTTATGAAGGAGACAAGTAAATTGGTAAGATTAGGTCCCCATGTGGATTTAGGGATAAAATACATATGGAACTCAAGGACAGCCACCAATTTTGTAAGTATATAATTAGGTGAATGTTGTGTTAGTGCATACAGAAGTAGGTTTTTCAATGAAAGAGAATTAATTTAATTTTGAATTTGTCAATTAATTCAATTTTTGATTTTTAAGTTCCTGTGAAAAATCTACATAGAAACGTTCAGGAAAAAGCTTAAACATATGGTTTTACAGCTGGGGTGATGACATAAATTTGGAAAGCAACACATTGTTGAAGTCATGGAGTACATAGAATCCCCTGGGAGAGTATATAGAATGAGAAAAAAAGGGCCGTGAACAGAACCCTGGGGAATACCAGGAGTCTTTTTTGCCTCTGAGAAGGAATGACTCAGAAAAATTGCCAGAGAGATAGAGATGGAAGCAGTGGTGGGGGTAGCGGTGGTGAAGTGCCATAACAACCAGGGGAAGACAGAATAATAATTTTTAAAGTATTCTAAACTTAATTTATTCCAGTTGGGATGGAAGAACAGAAGAGGTACATTTTTGTATTTATTAAAATTACAATTATTAAAATTAATTTTAATTTAATTTTAATTAAAATTAATTTTAATGAAATTAAAATTAAAATGTCTTTTAAGTCATTCATACATTATGATATCCCAATACTGTAATCCTGCTAAACTATATAATACCTGAACACTGAAGTTGTTTCAAACTTGATATAGCCAAGATTTTATGACATTTCCTTCCAATGAAATTTCTTCAAACATATATCTGATGATACTGCCAAATCTTCACGTATAAAAAATGTATAGTTCATATGAGTCAAATTCTAATATTAGAAAATGTATGTTCATCCATAAGAATTGTTAAACTACATAAGTCTAGAAAATATATAAAGTATTATTTCAGTAGCTTTTAAAAAATTATCAATTAAGCAAATGCTTGGAATTTTTGGGCTGTATTTAAAAATTCAAAAGGTGATTTAGTTCAAAATTATTTAGGTCAATCTCCCTACCTCCAGGGAGAAGTATTCTTAAGCCCCTTCCAAGCACAGGTCTCACCTAAAATATGGCTTGTTTTTTTATCCACATACCATTTCAGTACATCTCCAAGAGGACAGGAAAATGCATACTGTGACTGAGTTCCTGCTGTGATGGAGCCTCAAATAACTTGGGCTTAGACCTTGGGATCAAAGATTATACACACAGTTGACTTCATAATTTTTCTTCTGAAAAACAGTGGGGTCTTCCTTTCACTGAAAGTTAATAGATGGGCACAAGAATTTCATGTATTTAACATCTACTATAATGTTGTTCACCCAACCTACTGATGCCTTTCTCCCTTTAATTTGATTAGATGGCTTGCTTTCTGGCTGAGACTCAAAAGGAATGAGGATTGCTGAATGTAAATATGTGGCTCAGTACTTAAAATTAATGGATTTTTAAATAGGATACTGGCATTATTTTTCATTGATTTTTATAAACTTCTTACTAAAGATATAAGCTATCAAAGTAAACATTTAATACCTCACTTATCACATGGGGAATAGCTGTCTATTCATATAAAATTCCTCTATCATTCATACACATGCATACATATACATATTGACTCATCATATGAAAACTTTAATTATTTCTGGTTTGAGGTAATAAATTTTTAGAAAGACACAAATTGTATCGTGTCTCTACATCTAAACAACAATCATAAAGCATCAATTAATTACTAGCTAAAATTAAAATCAAAGACTGACTCATTGACAACTTGTAACCTTTATCCATTTGATTAGAGGATCTTTATAAAGAGAGGATAAAAATGTGAATCAAATGTCAGATTTCTATCTACAGTCAAAGGGAATTGGAAAGCTGAAGCTAGTTTATGAGTTAAGCTGAATTATATTAAATTATCTGGATAACTGCTCCCCAATTAGCTGATAGGTTCCATGGGGATCAATTTCACTCATCCTCCCCACTACAGGCTTTACTATAGAAAGAAAAGAGTTGAAAATGTAATTGGTTCATAAATTTTTCTCAACACTATACAAACTGAGAACTAGACTAAATCAGTTGTTACACAGAAGGTGTTTCTGTGGAACGCTGATAGACATACACACATATTTCCATATGCTTACTTTTTGCCATTTAAATAAAACAATAAATTTTTGAAACTCTTTGGTTTGGAAGAAGTTTATTTAAATCACCCAAATGGTTGTTGGATTTACTAACCCATATGCAATTAAGAAAGAATAAGAAGAGAAAATGGTGAATCAATTTGAGTCAGTAAAATATATACTACATATATTTTCATTTTCATTAACTATATAAAGCCCAAATACTTCCAATTTGTTTTTACATTAAAATAGAATTCTTCTGTTCATCCTGTTTTAAAATCAGTCCCATTCAACAGTATTTGCCAGCATATTAATTAGAGGTTTAGTAGAAAGAGAATGAATTTTAGGGAAAAACAAAACATGGTTTTCTGGTTTCCCTTTACTTTCTAGCTGTGTTACTGTGGACAAGTTACTTACCCATTCTATAAAATAGATTTAACAACATTCGCTTCAGTCAAATCATAGTTAAAATACATAAATTATAATTTTTATGGTTGTTATTTTATTTTTCTTAGGTCAGACTGTTAACCCTGACTCCCTAACTCACTTATTTTGCTAGTTTAAATAAAAATTTAAAGCAGTCTTCCAGCCTGGGCAAGAAGGCCAAACTCCATCTCTAGCAAAATACCAAAAAATTAGCCAGGAATAGTGGTGCATGGCTGTAGTTCCAGCTACCTGGGAGGCTTAGATAGGAGGATCACTTGAGCGTGGGAAGTCAAGGGTGCAGTGGGCTATGATCATGCCACTTCACTTCAGCCTGCGTGACAGAGCCAGACCCCACCTCAAAAATAATAATAATTAAATAAAATAAAGTAGTCTTGAACTGAGGTGTATGTAAAGTGCATATCATAGTGTCTGGCATATAGTATGTGCTCCATAAATGAATGCTACACATATTTATGAGTTTTAAATAAAGGAATTATGGTTGGCATTTCTTTAATCCCAAAGACTTTTACATAAGATCTCATAACATTAAAAGATTCCTATTTATTTATCTAATACCTGAAATTTCTGTCCTATTTCAAAGAGAGTCGTTGGTCTTCCTTTTTAATGAGGCATTCACCACCCCTCTGATCCATCACCATTTGTGTACTAACACCCACACTAAGAATCCAATCACCTCAAGAGCTATAAAGTGCTTATATAGAAAGACTATGGAAGTCACAGAAAGAGATATCATATTACTATAAGAGTGACTCAGACGTTAGGCAATCAGCTAGTCATTTGAGTAGTAGATCTCAAAAAACAGTTTGATTGATTTGTTTTCCCTATTGAATTAAATCATTTTTGGGGCCTTTTATACATACAGCCTTAACTTCTACAAATAATCCCTATTTTAATTACAGCACCAATCACTCTACAGGAAAAAAAAATCTCCCCAAACCATACAAAATATAAGCTACAGAAACTAGAGCCAAGAAAGATGACAAAGTAATTAAAATTTCATTTCAAATATAATTAATTCTAGTCTCAGAAAGTTGAAATTCATAAATGTAGAGACTGAAAATTAAAATGTCATCTTGCTAATACTGAAAATCAGTATTCAGAAGGAAAACATCAAAAATCCTTGTTTTCTTGTTTTCTATAAGTCTAATTTTCAGCTGTATCTACAAGTTGTTCTTTCTCTTCCATTTTTTTTCTTAGCCTCTTTTACAGATGACTGTATCTCTTCTAAATCAAAACTGAGAAAAAGAATGATGAATGCAGCTTTGACAAACAATAGAGAGAAGAACAGGGACACATGTGGAGGCACCATGTCACAGTTTCTCTCACAGAAAGAGCTACATGCAGTGGGAGGAAGATAGGGAGGCGGGGATGCCAGCCAGTGGGAAACTCTTCCTTTAGACATACCGTACCTCCAGACATTTCGATGACATAAATTTATTCATTCATATATTTAACAAACTTTTGTGGGTCACATTCTGTGAATAATTTACTGTTTGAGGTATCACTACAACAGTTTTTAGGGATACAGTTATGAATAAGATACATCAGTCTCCCTGTATCACAATTTCTTTATATGGTTTCTTTCTTTTTTCCTTTTTACAACACTCACATTGTCATTTTTCAATTGATCCGTTGGTCAACATCTATTAGATATAAATATATATATATATATCTGTTAACAAAACTTGAGAATAGGCAGCATTAGTTACAAACAATCTAGGCAAAAACTTCCTGGTCAACTAGATCAAAGATCATCATTTGAAAACAGGGAGAAAATGGAAAAAAGAAAGAATAGATCATAGATTTTAAATTGTGATTCATTAATTCGTTCAGCTAATACAGACAAGGTGCTTGCAGTGTGGATGGAGATGTGCTAAGTGCCACAGGAGACATAAACATGAATTAAGTCAGATGAGACATGCACAACTATGGTATTATCAATTTTTTTTAATTGAAAAAAAGAAAAAGACAGAATGAAGACAACCATTTTCCAGGTCCTATCCATCCTCATATGGTTACATACTCCCAGTCTTGATTCAGATTGACTTTGAACCCAAAGTTAGAGCATGTAAAAAGATTATATAATTGTTTTCTTACTTTTCTTTCCTACTGCCCAGCTGGCGAGCTGTATATTGATCCCCATAGTCAATTAATACCAATTGTCGAGAAAAGACATTCACTTTGTTGCCTATAAATAAATCTTCCAAGTGCAGGTTATCATATTTGGTCCGCTTTAAAAAGGTGCGATGATTCTTTACATCATGCTAGAACCAGACACAACAATATAACAAACAAACAAAAAAAGTTATGAATAAGGAAAGTTAATCTTATCATAAGGTAGAAATAATTCTTAATTCTGTCTTATCAAAGATAGGTTATATTCTGTTTCTTTTTTGTTACAAATATAAATCATAATTTTTAATAACTTCCATATTTCCTAATCCAATCTGGCAATAACATAAAAGCTTCTTATTACAAATTTAATACTCTTAAAAACCTGAATAGAAAGATTTGTTTATTACCAAATCATTTCAGCAAAGTAGTCCTTACAAAATGCTAAAGAAAGAGTCATACACCCAAATTTCTGCTTTCTTGTGTACACAAAATCCCAATACCAAAAAGATCTACTTGTTAAAATTGTGTTGCCAGTGAAAGAACACAAAGAAACAGAAGTCTCTTAGCTTGAGCCTCTTCAATTTGACTTTTTGTAGCAATAACAGCTTTCAATAATGAGGACGTATTTATGACCATAATAATCCTTATCTATAATCACTTATTGTTTATTTCTTATCCAAAACATGAATAATCCCATTTCAGTCTTTTTTTTTTTTTTTTTTTTTTTTGAGACAGAGTCTCATGCAGTCGCCCAGGCAGGAGTGCAGTGGCGTGATCTTAGCTCACTGCAACCTCCACCTCCTGAGTTCAAGCTATTCTCCTGCCTCAGCCTCCCAAGTAGCTGGGATTACAGGCATGTGCCACCACGCCCGGCTAATTTTTTGTATCTTTAGTAGAAATCGGTTTTCACCATGTTGGCCAGGCTAGTCTCGAACTCCTGACCTCAAGTAATCTGCCCGCCTCGGCCTCCCAAAGTGCTGGGATTACAGGCATGAGCCACCGCGCCCAGCCCCCACTTCAGTCTTCTAACAACAACAACAAAAAATTCCTATTTTTGACATTAAAAATAAAGGCACAAGTTAACTTCTTATATTGGAATTATAATGAATAAGTTTAAAAAGAATTTCCATATGTATATATACACACACACACACATATAAATGTGTTTTTAAAAAGCAATTATATAAAAGGCAATGGTTCCCATGTTCACCCCCTTTGCCAACATTCAAGCAAAGAAAGGCTTATTTACCATTTCAACAGATCCATCCCCTGGGTAAAATAAAAGCTCATAACGTCGAAGAAGTGAAGCATTTGGATCATACCACTCTGCAATGAAAACGAATCTTTCACTATGATTCTGCAAAGAAAGACAGAAGAATTTTAACACTAACATATAAAGAACAAGCACTCTTCTGTAAGTCACACAAAATGAAATTACCAATATGAAATAAACAAAATTACTTCTACCTATTATATTGAATGTTTCTGCTTTTCAACAAAGTATCAGTTATCAACACACCCTCAGAAATATTTCCTTTTAATTTCTCACTAAATACCCTTAGATATCTCAAAGATGACTTATGGATTGCTTTTTACTTTACAGCCATCTAATCATCCTGAGTAAATTAACGTTTTCTGAGAACATGAGCTCCTGATTTTACTACTGTAACAATTCAGTCCTTCTGAAAGCAAGTTTACATACAGACTATCAATAAACTAATATAAGAATAAATTTCTGAGGAGAGCTCTCAATTATATGAAGTTTTGACTTCCCTAAATTTGAGAATCTAGTAGTATCAGAATATTACCATTAAAATTATAGCAAACATCTTTTTTTCCTTAGTAATTTCATATGATAGTATCTTTTTATAGAAATAGAGAATGTGTTAGTCTAGGACCTCTGAAAATGAATGTGAAGCCAAGATTGAACATACAAGAATTTCATTAAGGAAAATTCCCGTAATATAAAATGATGAGGGAGCCAAGGAAGACTAGAAAAGCCGACAAAAACAATAGAAGTTTGACACAGAGTGGTGGAGAGATGCAAGGAAGGTTAAGTGGAATCATCCCACATTGCTACACCCTCTAAGGAAGGTTCAGTAATCCCATCAGGAAGTGCTAGAGCCAGGTGACTCCCAAGGACAGGGAGGGGCCAGCTTTAGTATCCCTGCTCCTCTCAATCACTGGCTGGGAGCAGCCTTTGGGAAGCAAGTGCTCAGCACAAAAGCAGCAGTGGATTTCAGAGAACAGCAGCTGGGACCCTTGGTCACTTAGGTTGCCTGTAGTTGGAGGTCTGTGAAGTACACTCTTAGGGCTACCACAGAGAGCTAAAAATGAAAAAAAATAAGTCAAAGATGGGTCCTTTTCCCTTGACTATTGAGCAGGACTTCCCATCATATATGTTAGTAAAAATACCCTCGCCCCAAAGATCTTCATTATAATAAGCAAATAAAAGCATAGGGAAGAAGGGAATCTAGGAGTTTTATTGCTAATTCTGGATTTGCCATCTGATGCTCTGGTTAGGGAAAATTTGGGGGTTCTTTTTAAGTTAATAATTGACTTATAAATTCTAATGGTAGAAGTTGTGTGTCTAATTATGTTTATAATATATCCATAAACTATAACGTAGATGACACTTTTATTTTTAAGACACTTTTATTTTTCCCACAATCATCCAAAGACATATTTAAACCATGCTGATTACTCAAGAGAAAATAAATGTAAAATAAGAGACATACTATGACATTTGTAAAAGCCTTTCGTCATATATATTTTTCATATTGATTATAACAATACAGCTTTTTTGAGTTTAGGTTTCACTGTGCATTCTAGTATTGTACTCACCTACAAATAAAAATTTAAATATTAGTAGATTATTAAAATTTTTACTATCCATAATAAAATACTTATTTAAATACATAATTGAAATGTTGCCTTCACTAAAATAAATATAAAATAGAAATAAAATAGAAGAAATGACACATCTAACTAAAGCAAATGAAAAATCCACGAAACCTGGTACTTCCATTTATCCATGTAGCCTATCCACCAAACCTGCCAACCACACTCTTTAATTCTGAATTGGGCAGCAGAATTTTGCACTATACTCTATCCAGAAAAGAGTTTTAATACAAAGAAAATAAACTGAGGAACTGTTGCTTCTGGCTATGACAAAGTAGCTCATAGCAAACCAATGCTACTTCTAAGAACAACTAGAAAAGTAGGATATCAAAGATTTGGAGAGCTTTTAAGGCAGCCAGGATCTGAGGATCCAAGATCCAGAAAGACAGGAAGCCCATTGAAGTGAAACCAACATTCATTGCGTTGTTTTTACTCGTAAGACATGTGCTGAGTCTCAAGTCAAGCAGACAAGTGACTGAGAAGCCTAAGAAGCTGGTAGAGGGAGCCCACCAAGGGACAGAGAAACAGGTACAAAAGTGAGCTGAAACCTGTGCTTGTTCAGTAGAGTTTTTGGAAACGAACTCCCAAGCCAGTGCTGTTTCCTCTGTGGGAAAAGGTTTATTATTCCAAGTACAAATTATATTCAAACTTGATTTAAACTTAACTTTCTGGTTTACCTTTACAGTAAAAAATGTGTTTACTTCTTAGAGTTAAAAGATGTACCTGGAGATATAACAGTGGTACATCTGGACTTGGGATAAAACATCACTGTGAGGTTGGCCTTTCAGCTACCTGCCTGACACACATGCACATACACACACCATCCAGACAAAAGCCACCCTTAAAATTTAAAGAAAATTTACTTTTCAGCTTTGTTGAGCCAAATCTAAAAAAAAAGAGGAACTTGGTTTCCTTCCTCAAATGCTATTAAAGCTATATATCATTTTGTTTTAACTCTTCACTTTATGGATAAAGAAACTGAACTCCAGATAATATAAATGACTAGCATAAGGTCACAGAGCTGGTTAATAACTGAGCCAAAACTGGAAACTACATTTCCTATGACTCAGATATTTCCATATCACTAGCCTTCCAGGGCCAACTCAAGAGAGAGAAACTAACACTTTAGTAGCACATAGATACACCTTGAGTTGTCTGTCACAGATGCTCTGATGAGAATGCCACAACCTAATGATTACATAGACAATCATTAGTTCCTTCTTCCTTGAAGATTCCAACTTCTATCAAAAGTACTTTATGAGGAGCATTTAAAGATTACACTGCATCAAAAAGAGACTTTCTTAAAGAAGCCAAATCATTTTTCCTCTTTTGAACATTTTAAATATAAGTTATACATAATAAAAGAGTTGATCCCTCACACATAATCACACTTTGTTCCAGAAATCTTAAAGTCTTAAAGGAAAATGTGTATTATTATACCCAGAAGTCTTGAAGTGACTTGAACTGGACAATGTGGTATTATTATACCCAGAAGCCTTAGTATCTTAAAGTCTTAAGGTCTCTGTCTATACAGAGAGAACTTTCCTAGAGCACCAGTCTTACTCGATGGTAAGTAATGTAAACAATTTTTACATTGCAACATGCATATATGTGTATATAAATATGTTATTGAGTGGAATGTAAAATTCATATAAGTTTTATAACATAAAATAGGTGATTTTATGGAAATATTGACCAATATTGGAATTGCAAGTGAAATTATATTTGAAGATTAAACAAGTCTTTGGAGAAATAAATCACACCACCACCTCTCTCTGCTACTGTTTAAAGGAAGGTCCAGCTTTACAGTGGATCATATGAAATTAACAATCTTTTCCATACAGATATACTTTAAAAAATCCAATCTCTCAGTTCAAGGGTAAGTTTAAGCTTATGTTACCAAGCAAAATTGTACCTTGGCCTCATTTCAATGATACTGATCAGAAAGCTATTCCATTCCTGATGATACTATGATCATCAATCAACAAATGCCAACTGGGCCTGGTACTACTAGCAAGCTGAGTGCAACGAGCACACCAATCTGATAAGTCTGCTGCTGCTGGTGCTACTGCTGTTGTCATTTGCTGGCAGCCTACAGCAAGAGACATGGCCCTGAAATGTGTTGCTGAAAGAGAAGATCCAGGAAACTATAAAGGGGTTTTTTGGGGGGGGATTATGGAGGAATATTTGTGAGAGTCCGAAAGACCTGGGCAAGACTTAATCTCTCTAACTCTCATTTTCCCCATTTGAAAAATGGAAACAGTACTTTCTTCATAAGGTAGTTTTGGGGATTAAATGACTTAGTTTACATGAAGCACTTAGGATTTCTGTTGCCTATGTCTCCCAAAGCAATGATGGTGGCTTATAGGTCCACCTGTGACTTTAGAACTGCATTGCACACACTCATCTCCCTCACTGATCTTTTTCTGACAGACAAGAGGAGCAACTCTGGATTTGTGATGATGCAGCCTCAGCTGCAACTAATCCTAGGTAAATAGTTTTTTAAAGGTCTTTGCAGAAAAAAATCAGTATGAAGGAAAAAGGGATTTATGATGGACAGAAAATGACTAAAATTATATTTATAAATGAAAATAAAAACTATTGAACATATAATACTAGGTAAATTTTTTTGTAAAGGATATATCATATTAATAAATCAGAGCCAAAGTACAATTCTTACGTTTTGGGGAGTTCAAACAGTTATAGATCTGTTTTTGTCAATAAAAATTTTAGTAACAATTTTCTTTTTAAATTTTATAACACTATCTGTTGCACATTCATCATTAGTTTTATAATGGACTTAGGGTGCCCCTTAAAGCAGATATAGCTTAGATCATAATACCCAAGTCTTTTCAAATACATGGAAAGCCTTCCTAAGAAGGATGGGTACAAACATGCCAAGATTGCAGACTACAGTAAATACCTAACTTTTCAGTGCCCAGACACAGATGAACATCCACAAGTATCAAGATCATCCAGGAAAATATGAACTTACCAAATAAACCAAATAAGGCACAAGGGACCAATCCTGAAGAAACAGAGATATGTGACCTTTCAGAGTATTCAAAATAGCTCTGCTATAGGTTTCAAAATCAACCCTGGCTAGGGACCTGAAGCAAACCAGTTTAGTGCTAACAAGGCTAGGCGCCTGAAGCAAACCAGTTTAGTGCTAACAAAGAAAAAAAAAATCTGATCTAATTTTTTTCACTTTACTTTCTCTCCCACATATTCCTTATTTCTTACTCTACCGCTCCAAGCCTCAACTTCTTTGTTCCTAAATATTTTATGAAAAAGTTCAAAACACTTTTTCTTCTGGATAAGTAATATTTGTGTTTTCTTAATCTCATGCTGTGGTTTGAATTTTTAAATTTCATGAAAATTTGTGCTTCCTGAAAAAAAAAAAAAACCTCTGCTAAGGAAACCCAAGAAATTCAAGATAACACAGAGAAGAAATTCAGAATTCCATCAGATAAATTTAACAATGAGATTGAAATAATTAAAAAGAATCAAGCAGAAATTCTGGAGCTGAAAAATGCAAAAAGCATACTGAAGAAGGCATAAGAGTCCTTTAATAGCAGAATTGATCAAGCAGAAGAATTAGTGAGCTTGAAGACAGGTTATTTGAAAATACACAGAGGAGACAAAAAAATAATAAAAAACATGAAGCACACCTATAGGATCTAGCAAATAAGCTGGAAGGGGCAAATCTAAGTTATTGGTCTTAAAGAAGAAGTAGAGAAAGAGATAGGGGTAGAAAGTTTATTCAAAGGGCTAATAACAGAGACCTTCCCAAACCTAGAGAAAGATATCAATATCCAAATACAAGACGATTATAGAAAACATTAAACAGATTTAATCCAAAGAAGACCACCTCAAGGCATTTAATAATCTAACTCTCAAAGGTCAAGGATAAAGAAAGAATTCTAAAAGCAGCAAGAGTAAAGAAGCAAATAAACAATGGAGCTCCAATACGTCTAGCAACAGACTTTTCAATGGGAACCTTACAGGCCAGGAGAGAGTGGCATTACATATTTAAAGTGGTGAAGGAAAAAAAGACTTTTACCCTATAATAGTATATTTAGTTAAAATATCCTTCAAACATCAGGGAGAAATAAAGACTTTCCCAGACAAACAGAAGCTGAGAAATTTCATCAACACCAGACCTGTTCTATGAGAAATATTAAAGGGAGTACTTCAATCAGAAAGAAAAAGACATTAATGAGCAACAAATAATCACCTGAAGGTACAAAACTCACTGGTAATAGTAAGTACACAGAAAAACACAGGATATTATAACACTGTAACTGTGGCGTATAGAGAAATGCAAATCAAAACCACGATGTGGTGCCATCTCACACCAGTCACAATGGCTATTAAGAAGTCAAAATGGCTGGGCGTGGTGGCTCACACCTGCAATCCCAGCACTTTGGGAGGTTGAGGCAGAAGGATCACGAGGTCAGGAGTTCAAGACCAGCCTGGCCAACATAGTGAAACCCCCATCTCTACTAAAAATACAAAAATTAGCCAGGCATGGTGGCAGGCGCCTGTAGTCCCAGCTACTTGAGAGTCTGAGGCAGGAGAATTGCTTGAACCCGGGAGGAGGAGATTGCAGTGAGCCGAGATCGCGCCACTGCACTCCAGTCTGGTGACAGAGCAAGACTCTGTCTCTAAATAAATAAATAAATAAAATCCATTACAAATGTTACTGGAGAAATTCAAAAAATCTTTAGTGGCTACTACAAGCAACTATATGCCAATAAACTGAAAACTCTAGAAGAAACAGAAAAATAACTAGATATATACAATCTACCAAGACTGAACCAGGAAGAAATTCAAAACCTAAAGAGACCAATAACAAGTAATGAGATCAAAGCCATAATAAAGTCTCCCAGTAAAGAAAAGTCCAAAAAATAGAGGAGGAGGGACTACTTCCAAACTCATTCTACGAGGCCAGTATTACCCTGATACCAAAACCAGACAATGACACATCAAAATAAATAAATAAATAAAACTACAGGTCAATATCTCTGATAAATATTGATGCAAAACTTGTCAACAAAATACTAGCAAACTGAATTCAGCAATACATTAGAAAGATCATTCATTATGACCGAGTGGGATATATCCCTGGGATGCAAGCATGGCTCAACATAAGCAAATCAATCAATGTGATATGTCATATCAAAAGAATGAAAGATAAAAACCATACAATCATTTCCATTGATGTTGTAAAAGCATTTGATAAAACTCAACATACCTTCATGATGAAAACTCTCAAAAAACTGAATATAGAAGTAACATAACTCAACATAATAAAAGCATATTTGACACATATGACAGACCCACAGCTACTATCATACTGAATGGGGAAAAACTAAAAGCCTTTCCTCTGAGATCTGAAACATGACGAGGCTGCCCATTATCACTACTGTTGTTCAACATAATAATGGAAGTCCTAGCTAGAACAATCAGACAAGAGAATGATATAAAGGGCATCCAAATTGAAAAGGAAGAAGTCAAATTATCCTTGTTTACAGATGATATGACTTTATATTTGGAAAAACCTAAAGACTCCACTGAAAGACTCTTAGAACTGATAAATTCAGTAAAGTTGCAGGATACGAAATCATACAAATATCAGTGGTATTTCTATATGCCAACAGTGAACAATCTTAAAAAGAAATGTAAAAAAGTTATCCCATTTACAATAGCCACAAATCAAATAAAATACCTAAGAATTAACAAAAGAAATGAAGATCTCTACAATGAAAACTATGAAACACTAACGAAATAATTTGAAAAAGACCAAAAAAAAAAAAATGGGAAGCTATTCCATGTTCATGGAATTGAAAGAATGAATATTGTTAAAATGTCCACACTACCTAAAGCAATCTACAGATTCAATGCAATCCCTATCAAAATACCAATGTCGTTCTTCAAAGAGTAGAAATAGAAAAAACCATTCTAGAATTTATATGGAACCACAAAAAACTCAGAATAGCCAAAACCATCCTAAGCAAAAAGAACAAAACTGAAAAAATCACATTAACTGACTTCAAATTATACTACAGAGCTATAGTAACCCAAACATCATGGTACTGACATAAAAACAGACACATAGACCAATGGAACAGAATAGAGAACCCAGAAAAAATCCACACACCTACAGCGAACCCATTTTCAACAAAAGTGCAAACAAGATACACTGGGGAAAAGACAGCCTCTTTAATAAATGGTGCTGGGAAAACTAGATGTCTATATGCAGAAGAATGAAACTAGATCCCCTATCTCCAGCCATATACAAAAATAAAATAAAAATGGATTAAAGTCTTAAATCTAAGACCTCAAACTATGAAACTACTACAAGAAAACATGGGAGAAAATCTCTAGGACATTGGTCTGGGCAAAAATTTCTTGAGCAATGCCCCACAAACATAGGCAACCAAAGCAAAAACGGACAAACAGGATCACATCACGTTAAAAACCTTCTGCACAGCAAATAAAACAATCAACAAAGTGAAGAGACAACTCACAGAATGGGAAAAATATTTGCAAACTACCAATGTGACAAGGGATTAATAACCAGAACACCTAAGGAACTCAAACAACTCTACAGGAAGAAATCTAATAATCCGGCTACAAAATGGGCAAAAGATCTGAATAGATATTTCTTAAAAGAAGACATACAAATGGAAAATAGGCATATGAAAAGGTGTTCAACATCACTGATCATCAGAGAAATGTCATCAAAACTACAATGAGATATCATCTTATCCCAGTTAAAATGGCTCTTATCCAAAAGACAGGCAATAAAAAATGCTGGTGAGGATGTGGAGAACAGGGGACCCTTGTACACTGTTGTTAGGAATGTAAATTAGCACAACCACTATGGAGAACAGTTTGAAGGTTTCTCACAGAACTAAAAATTGGGCTACCATATGATCCAGCAATCCCACTGCAGGGTATATACCCAAATAAAAGGGAATCAGTATATTGAAGAGTTATCTGCACTTCTATGTTTGTTGCAGCACTGTTTACAATAGCTAAGATTTGAAAGCAACCTAAATGTCCATCAACAGATGAACAGATAAAGAAAATGTGGTACATATACACAATGAAGTACCATTAAGCCATACAAAAGAATGAGATCCAGTCATTTGCAACCACAGGGATGGAACTGGAGATCATTATGTTAAGTGAAATAAGCTAGGCACAGAAAGACAAACATCGCATGTTCTCACTTATCTGTGGGTTCTAAAAAATGAAAAAAAATTGAACTCATGGACATGGAGAGTAGAAAGATGGTTATCAGAAGTTGGGAAGAGTAGTGGGAGGCTGTAAGGAAGGTGGGGGTGAATAACAGGTACAAAAAAATAAAAATAAAAAGAATGACTAAGACCTAATATTTGATAGCAGAGTAGGGTGACTGTAGCCAATAATAACTTAATTGTACATTTTAAAATAAAGAGTGTAACTGCATTGTTTGTAACAAAAGGATATCAAAAGGATATCAAAAGCATAAATGTATCAAAAGGATAAATGCTTGAGGGGACAGAGCATATTCACCATGATGTGCTTATTTCACATTGCATTCCTGTATCAAACTATCTCATGAACCCCATAAATATATATATCTACTATGTACCCATAAACATTTAATATTTAAAAAAAAAAGAAATTTGCCAAGATCACACAGCTTATAAACAGAGGTGAACCCAGGCAGCTTGACTCCAGATCTTCTTCTCTTAGCCACTCTCCTTAACTGTGGCAAGAAGGGATGGAAACTCCCTTCTGAGAGACACTGGACTAAGCAGCCTATATAAGCTGCAGTGTTTGCTCGATTTCTAGAAAGAGCAAATATATTCTTTCAATTTAACCCCCTATTAAGACAAATCAGGTTTTAAAAACCAACACAACCACAACAATAAAAATCAGGCCATACTTATCAGACTTGTAATTCTAACAGTGCACTGAAAAAAATGTACATTGCATTTTTGTAATGCTGTATTTTAGGAAAAATTACTTCACAATAGGCAGCAAAACATTTTTGTTCATACAAAAGTCTCCCTTCTTTAAATCATACTAAATGGATTACATAATGCATGATGCAGAAATATCTTAAACTAACTGGAAGTCTTATTTTCATGATTTGCATGTTGAAGGGTCAGTAACTAGTCTCAATCTATTTCAAGCCAAGTATCTGCTTCTGTTTGACTTCAAAGACATTCTGGAGTAAATTATGTAGATGATAAAGGTTACAGTTCAACAAGCTTCTAAAGTTTAGTCTGAGTCTCCATGAACCCACATTCACCTTGAATGACAGTATAATAGAAATCAACAGCATCAGTAACCAAAACAGCATGGTATGGGTAGAAAAACAGACACATAGACCAATGGTGCAGAATAGAGACCTCACAAATAATACCACACATCTACAACCAACTCATCTTTGACAAACCTGACAAAAACAAGCAATGGGGAAAGGATCTCCTATTCAGTAAATGGTGCTGGGAAAACTGACCAGCCATATGCAGAAAAATGAAACTGGAACCCTTCCTTACACTTTATAGAAAAATTAACTCAAGATGGATTAAAGACTTAAATGTAAAACCCAAAACCATAAAAACCCTAGAGGAAAACCTAGGCAATACCATTCAGGACATAGGCATGGGCAAAGACTTCATGACAAAAAGGCCAAATGCAATTGCAACAAAAGCAAAAATTGACAATAGGATCTAATTAATTAAACTAAAGGGCTTCTGCACAGCAAAATAAACTATCATCAGAGTGAACAGGCAACCTACAGAATGGGAGAAAATTTTTGCAATCTACCCATCTGAAAAGGTCTAATAGCCAGAATTTACAAGGAACTTAAACATATTTATAAGAAAAAAATAAACAACCCCATCCAAAAGTGGGCAAAGGATATGAACAGACACTTCTCAAAAGAAGACATTTATGTGGCCAACAAACATGAAAAAAAGCTCAACATCACTGATCATCAGAGAAATGCAAATCAAAACCACAATGAGATACCATCTCACACCAGTTAGAATGACGATTAAAAAGTAGGAAACAAGGTGCTGGCAAGGCTGTGGAGAAATAGGAACGCTTTTACGTTGTTGGTGGGAATGTAAATTAGTTCAGCCATTGTGGAAGACAGTATGGCAATTCCTCAAGGATGTAGAATCAGAAATACCAGTTGACCCAGTAATCCCATTACTGGGTATATACCCAAAGAAATATAAATCATTCTACCATAAAGACACATGCACACATATGTTTCCTGCAGCACTATTTACAATAGCAAAGACATGGAACCAACCCAAATGCCCATCAATGATAGACTGGATAAAGAAAATGTGCTACATATACACCATGGAATACTATGCAGCCATAACAACGAATGAGATCATGTCCTTTGCAGGGACATGGATGAAGCTGGAAGCCATCATCTTCAGCAAACTAGCACACGAACAGAAAACCAAATACTACACGTTCTCACTCATAAGTGGGAGTTGAACAATGAGAACACATAGAGAGGGGAATAACACATACCAGGGCCTGTTGCGGGGTGGGGGATGAGGGGAGGGAACTTAGGGGACGAGTCAATAGGTGCAGCAAATCACCATGGCACACGTGTACCTATGTGACAAACCTGTACGTTCTGCACATGTATCCTGATTTTTTTAGAAGAAATATATATATTATATATATTTATATATCTTCATATATAAAATAAATATATATTTTATATATACTTTTATATATTAAATATATATTTTATATATACTTTTATATATTAAATATATATTTTATATATACTTTTATATATTAAATATATATTTTATATATATGTTTTAGAAGATATATATATATACACACATATATATAGAAAGAAATCAACACCATCTAAGAACCTGCCCCCTCAAGCCAGCTGCTTCCAGTAAGGGTGAGTGAAAAGCGGCTTCTAAACAAGGAAATTTTCACTTTGCCTTGAACATTCTGAGAACATAGTGTGTCCGGAATTGGTGGGTTCTCGGTCTCACCGACTTCAAGAATGAAGCCGCGGACCCTGGCGGTGAGTGTTACAGCTCTTAAGGTGGCGCATCTGGAGTCTGTCCCTTCTGATGTTCAGATGTGTTCGGAGTTTCTTCCTTCTGGTGGGTTCGTGGTCTCGCTGGCTCAGGAGTGAAGCTGCAGACCTTCGCGGTGAGTGTTACAGCTCTTAAGGCAGTGCCTCCGGAGTTGTTCGTTCCTCCCAGTGGGCTCGTGGTCTCGCTGGGCTCAGGAGTGAAGCTGCAGATCTTCGCGGTGAGTGTTACAGCTCATAAAAGCAGCGTGGACCCAAAGAGTGAGCAGTAGCAAGATTTATTGCAAAGAGCCAAATAACAAAGCTTCCACAGTGTGGAAGGGGACCCCAGCAGGTTGCCAATACTGCCTCGGGCAGCCTGCTTTTATTCTCTTATCCGGCCCCACCCACATCCTGCTGATTGGTAGAGCCGAGTGGCCTGTTTTGCCAGGGCGCTGATTGGTGCGTTTACAATCCCTGAGCTAGATACAAAGGTTCTCCACGTCCCCATCAGATTAGTTAGATACAGAGTTTGGACACACAGGTTCTCCAAGGCCCCACCAGAGCAGCTAGATACAGAGTGTTGACTGGTGCATTCACAAACCTTGAGCTAAACACAGGGTGCTGATTGGTGTGTTTAAAAACCTTGAGCTAGATACAGAGTGCCGATTGGTGTATTTATAATCCCTGAGCTAGACATAAAGGTTCTCCAAGGCCCCATCAGAGCAGCTAGATACAGTGTGTCCATTGGTGCAGTCACAAACCTTGAGCTAAACACAGGGTGCTGATTGGTGTATTTACAATCCCTGAGCTAGACATAAAGGTTCTCCAAGGCCCCACCAGAGCAGCTAGATACAGAGTGTCGATTGGTGCACTCACAAACCCTGAGCTAGACACAGGGTGCTGATTGGTGTGTTTACAAATCTTGAGCTAGATACAGAGTGCTGATTGGTGTATTTACAATCCTTGAGCTAGACATAAAGGTCCTCCAAGGCCCCACCAGACTCAGGAACCCAGCTGGCTTCACCCAGTGGATCCCCCACAGGGGCTGCAGGTGGAGCTGCCTGCCAGTCCCGGTGCCATGCGCCCACACTCCTCAGCCCTTGGGTGGTCTATGGGACTGGGCGCCATGGAGCAGGGGGCGGCGCTTGTCAGGGAGGCTCGGGCTGCACAGGAACCCACGGAGTGGGTGGGAGGCTCAGGCATGGCAGGCTGCAGGTCCCGAGCCGTGCCCCGCAGGAAGGCAGCTAAGGCTCGGTGAGAAATCGAGCGCAGCGCCGGTGGGCTGGCACTGCTGGGGGACCCAGTACACCCTCCGCAGCTGCTGGCCCGGGTGCTAAGGCCCTCATTGCCCGGGGCCAGCAGGGCTGGCCGACTGCTCCGAGTGCGGGGCCCGCCAAGCCCACGCCCACCTGGAACTCCAGCTGGCCCGCAAGTGCCGCACACAGCCCTGGTTCCCGCTCACGCCTCTCCCTCCACACCTCCCTGCAAGCTGAGGGAGTGGGCTCCGGCCTTGGCCAGCCCAGAAAGGGGCTCCCACAGCGTAGCGGTGGGCTGAAGGGCTCCTCAAGTGCCGCCAAAGTGGGAGCCCATGCAGAGGAGGCGCCGAGAGTGACTGAGGACTGTGAGGACTGCCAGCATGCTGTCACCTCTCAATAGCAGATCATTAAAAATGTATTATCTACACAGTAGGCAAACAAGCATAGTAATTCACATTGCTTTACTTAGATGTCACAGTGATAAGTACAATAGAAATAAAAACACAAAGAAAAGGTTTATATTATCCCATTGCCAGAGGCTAGATTTTAAGCACTAACTTGTTTTGTACCTATCCTTTATCAAATAGTCTTCCTCCAGGGCTTCCTTCAAAGACCAAGAAATTTTCTTACATTGAATAGTGTCAAATATTAACCTTACTTTAGTGTGACCATAACTAGTTTTGAGCCTGTCCAGGTTGTTCACAGAGACCTATTCCTTCTTCATAAATCTGTCTTGTAAAGACAGACAGAAGGCAAACTCAAGTAAAACGGTTCTTCACATGTGAAGAATCTAATTTGTCAACTCCAACTTAGCATTTCTCATTAATAAAGGAAAACAAATTATAACAGAAGGAAAAGTTAGGTGAATTATTAAATTTAGTTAGCTATCCTATTTCACTTAAATTCTTTAAACACTAAGTATACCATTGCAATCATTTTTTGCTTTTAAAAAATTACAGTTTAAAATTCCTGTTGAAAAAATATTTTCAACAGAATTCCACATATTTCCAAGATTGTGTTTTTTAATGTTACTTCAAGACAATATCTCAGAAATAGAATGCATTGTTTTTGTGTTTACAGAAAAAAGTCAGTGATGCAATGAACAGAACACAAACACCTGTATTTCCCCAACTGTGATGTTTAAGATGCACTTTCAACTTAACTCCTGCTAAATTTTGTTAGTGAAAAATGCCAGAAAAGAAACATTTCCACAGTATGAATATATAGCAGGAAGCTGGTCAAACAAGATGGAATCGTTTAAAAAGGCACACATCCAGTTTCAGGGGAGAAACAGCTTTTTAAACTTCTTCACCTTGGGCCCCATAATCTTGAAAATTTTTGCTCTCTGACTTCTGCAGATCACTCCCCAGTGAAAAAACAATGCCACACACCATCTATCAAGGGAAACCTCTCTAAAAAGCAAGGTTGAACTTTCCTTTAGACATCTCAAAGAAAACACAGTTATTATGAAGTCTTCCCAGACCAACCCCAGCCAATGTATATTTCTGTTACTTGGAATTTGATTTTCACAGAATTTCAGAGATCAAAGGAACATTAACAATGAGGAAACAGAAGGTCAGATAAGTTAAATGACTTGGCAAAAATGATGTTGACTTGTTAATTGGCATAGTTTAACAAGGACCCTTGTTTCTTCACAGGCAGACTGATGTTCCCACAGTAGAACACTGGGTTGTCATCTAATTTTGTATTATACAATACAAATTATCTCTCTAATAAAATTATGAAATTCTCAAAGACAGAAGCTGTAACATTTATTTCTCTTGAAACTTCAAGGTGGCTCTCCTAGTTCTGGGACCATAAAATACTCAAATAAATATTTACCAAAATAAAGATCTAAAGGAGTAAATAAATGTGCACAGCAATAGATCTTGACAAAATGGCAAAAATCCACCCTTCCATATTCAAAAAACTCCCCCCCAAACTCTAATATTTGTTTGTAAGTCTGTTTACTTATATTTCCAGAAAGATTCTCAAAGAGGACATCTTTTCTTACTTTTTTGGTAAGTATGGGCTTCTCTGACTACCATCTTAAAAGAATATACTTGATAAAATATTAAGTAACTCCAGGACATGAGTTACCCATGAGAGATCACTTGCCAACAATTAACTGAACCACAATATTCCAAAAAGAGAGATGGCTCTTAATCAATAAATAAATTCTGGGTCTAATTATAATGGCATGAAAATATTTAAGCAATTATAAACTACTCAATGTTCAGCTAGAAAATTGACTTTATTATTGAGCTAGAAATCAAATGATAACACAGAAAATAACAATATAAATGCTAACCTTGAGTTTTTCCAAAAAAGCAACTGTTGTCAAGGTCACAAACACACTGAGCCAAGTCTTGTTATTCCTTTATCCCATAGCTATTGTACTACTTGGTCTGAAAGTGGATGTGCTAGACATTTTCCATTTGTCATTTTCCATTTGTCTCTCCAGACCTTCACTCTGCTCTTCTCCATCCTGTTTTAAGCCTGGTCAGCTGACCTCCATGAACTTCATCAAAGGACCCCCTTGCCCTTGGACTTTTACATGGGTTTGGCCAGTAGAAGCCAGTGGCTACAAATCAAAGGAAGAACAGAGAGGCCAAAATATTTATTCTACCTCCTCCTCCTTGCCAGATCACATTGGTTAAGTTTCTCCTCTGCAATGAAGACCACAGCTCATATCAGCCTTTCCATTACAGCTGCTCTCTGGTAGTTCTCTCCATTTTCCCTGATAGGTCAAGAAGTAGTAAAGGCTCCCTGTTGTCACTAACCCTGACTTCTGCTTCCTGTACCATCCCTTGTTAGTTTCTCTTACTCTGCCCATACCTTTGTAACTAGTCCCTTCAGTAAACTCTTCAGTTATCCCATTTGAGTATTGACATGGTTTGGCTCTGGGTCCCCAGCCAAATCTCCTCTTGAATTATAATCCCCATGTGTCAAGACAGGGACCTGGTGGAAGGTGATTGGATTACAGGGGCAGTTTCCCCCACGCTGTTCTTGTGATAGCGAGTTCTCACGAGATCTGATGGTTTTAAAAGTGGCAGTTTCCCCTGCACATTCTCTCTCTCCTACCGCCTTGTGAGGAAGATGCCTGCTTCCCTTTTGCCTACTGCCATGATTGTTAACTTTCCTGAGGCCTCCACAGCCATGCAGAACTGTGAGTCAGTTAAACCTCTTTCCTTCAAAAATTACCCAGTTTCAGGTATTCTTTACAGCAGTGTGAAAATGGACTAATTCAGAGAATTGGTACCAGCAGAGTAGGGTACTGCTATAAAGATAACCTGACAATGTGGAAGCATCTTTGGAACTGGGTAACAGGCAGGGGTTGGAAAAGTTTGGAAGGCTCAGAAGAAAAGAAGATGTGGGAAAGTTGTGGACTTCCTAAAGAATTGTTGAATGGTTTTGACCAAAATGCTGACAGTGATATGGACAATGAAGTCCAGGCTGAGGTGGTCTCAGATGAAGATGAGAAACTTAGTGGGAACTGGAATGAAGGTCACTCATGCTATGCTTTAGCAAAGAGACTGGCGGCATTTTGCCTCTGCCCTAGAGATCTGTGGAGCTTTGAACTCAAAAGATGATTCAGGGTATCTGGCAGAAGAAATTTCTAAGCAGAAAAGCATTCAAGAGGTGACCTGGCATTTTCTGAAAGCATTCAGTCAGATGTATTCACAGAGATGGTTTGAGATTGGAACTTAATGTTTAAAAAAGAAGCAGAGAACAAAGGTTTGGAAAACTTGCAGCCTGGCCCTGTGGTAGAAAAGAAAAACCCATTTTCTAGGGAGGAATTCAAGCTGGCTAAATAAATTTGCATAAAAAACGAGGAACAGAATGTTAATACCAAGACAATGGGGAAAATGCCTCCAGGCCATGTCAGAGATCTTCATGGCAGCCCCTCCTATCACAGACCTGGAAGGCTAGGAGAGAAAAATGGTTTTGTGGGCTGGGCCTGGGGCCCCACTGCTCTGTGTGGCCCTGGGGCATGACACCCTAAGTCTCAGTCACTCCAGCTCGAGCTGAGGCTAAAAGGGGCCAAGATACAGCTCGGGGCATTGCTTTAAAGGGTGCAAGCCCCAAGCCTTGGCAGCCGACACATGGTGTCGGGCTTGCAGGTATGCAGAAGACAAGAGCTGAGCTTTGGGAGCCTCCACCTAGATTTCAGAGGATGTATGAAAACACCTGGATGTCCAGGCAAAAGTCTGCTGCTGGGGCAGAGCCCTCATGGAGAGCCTCTACTAGGGCAATGCAGAGGGAAAATGTGGGGTCAGGGTGCCCACACAGAGTCCCCACTGGGGCACTGCCTTGTGGGGCTGTGAGAAGAGGGCCAATGTCCTCCAGACCCCAGAATGGTAGATCCACTTACAGCTTGCACCATGTGCCTGGAAAAGCCAGGGGCACTCGATGCCAGCCTTTGAAAGCAGCCATGGGGACTGTCCCCTACAGATCCACAGGGAAGGAGCTGCCAATGCCCTGGGAGCTCACCTCTTCCATCAGCATACCCTGGGTGTGAGACATGGAATCAGAAGAGACCACTCTGGAGCTTTAATGAATTAAAAAAAAATTTTTTTAACAAGTACCCTGCCAGGTTTTGGACTTGCATAGGGCCTGTGGCCTCTTTGGTTTGGCCAATATCTCCCATTTCGAATGGGTACATTTACCCAATGCCTGTGCCCCCACTGTATCTTAGAAGTAACTAACTTGCTTTTGATTTTATAGGCTCACAGGTAGAAGAGACTTGCCTTGTCTCAGATGAGACTTTGGACTTTGACTCTTGAGTTAATGCTGGAATGAGTTAAGGCTTTGGGGGACTGTTGGAAAGGCATGATTGGTTTTGAAATTTGAAAAGGACATGAGATTTGGGAGGGGCCAGGGGTGGAATAATATGGTTTGGCTCTGTATCCCCACCCAAATCTCATTTCGAATTGTAATCCCCACATGTTGAGGCAGGGACCCAGTGGGAGGTGACTGGATCACAGGGGCAGTTTCCCGCATGCTGTTCTCATGATAGTGAGGGAGTCCTCATGAGATCTAATGGTTTTAAAAGTGGAAGCTTCCCCTGCACATTCTCTCTCTCCTGCCACCTTGTGAAAAAGATGCCTGCTTCCCCTTTGCCTTCTGACATGATTGTAAGTTTCCTGAGGCCTCCGCAGCCATGTGGAACTGTGAGTCAATTAAACTTCTTTTCTTTATAAATTACTCAGTCTCACGTAGTACCTTTATAGCAGTGTGAACATGGACTAATACAAGTACATATATATACTTGTATTAGTATATATATATATGCATATATATATATATATATACCTGTGTCCAGCTAGGACTCAGAATGATCCTTTGGGATAGAGGTCCTTCCTGTCTCACATTGCCAGTTCCACACGATTTTTTGTTGGGGAGGGAATGGCAACCTTTGGTCACTTGTGTTTTGGTGTCATATCTAAGAAGGCTTTGCCTGACCCAAGGATACAGAGATATATATATTTCTATAGTTTCTGCTCAGAGCTTTATAGTTATAGCCCTTACATTTAGGTCTATGATCCATTTTGAATTCCTTTTCATGCATGATGTGAGATTAGTTGAAATTGCTCTTTCTACCTGTAGATATATAATTGCCCTAGCACCATCTGTTGAAAAGACTACTCCCTCATTGAATGGTATTGACATTTTTGTCAAAAATCAATTTACCATGAAGGGTTTATTTCTAGACTCTCAATTCTGTTCCACTAATCTATATGTCTATCCCTATGCTATGCCATTACATTGTCTCTTTTTTTTTTTTTTTTTTTTGAGATGGAGTTTCACTCTTGTTGCCCAGGCTGGAGTGCAATGGCATGATCTTGGTTCACTGCAACCTCTGCCTCCCCAGTTCAAGCAATTCTCCTGCCTCAGCTTCCCGAGTAGCTGGGACTACAGGCACATGCCATCATGCCTGGCTAATTTTTTTTTGTATTTTTATAGCAGACAGGGTTTCACCATGTTGGCCGGGCTGGTCTCAAACTCCTGACCTCAAGTGATCCTCCTGCCTTGGCCTCCCAAGGTGCTGGGATTACAGGCATGAGCCACTGCACTTGGCCCACATTGAATTGATTACTGTAGCTTTATAGTAAGTTTTGAAACCAGAAAGTATAAGTCTTCCAGTTTTGTTGTTCTTGTTTAAAACATCTTGGCTAATCTGGGCCCTTCACATTTCCATATCAAATTTAGGATCAGCTCGTCAATTTCTGCAAAAATGCCCACTGGGATTTTGATAGGAATTGCACTAAATCTATCTACTAATTTAGAGAGAATCGCCACCTTAACCATATTAAGTCTTCTAATCCATGAAGGTTGAATGTTTCCATTTATTTAGGTCTTTAATTTTACTCAGCAATGTTTTGTAGTTTTCAGTGTACAATTCTTTCAGTTATTCCTGAGTATTCTTTTGGTGTCATTGTAAGTGGAGTTAATTTCTTAATCTCTTTTTCAGAGTGTTCATTATAGTATATGGAAATATAATTAATTTTTGTGAAATCAATTGGTCTTGTATTCTGCAACTTTGATGAACACATTAGTTGTAGTAACTTTTTTGTGGAATCCTTAGGATTTTCTATATACAGGGTCACATCCTCTGTGAATAAAGGCAGTTTTATCCTCTCCAGTCTAGATGTCTTTCATTTATTTCTTGCCTGACTGTACCAGCTACAACTTCCAGTCCAGTGTTGTATAAAATTGTGAGAGCAGATATCCTAGCCTTGTTCCCAATCTCAGGAAGAAAGCATTCACACTTGCCATTTAAATATGTTGCTAGCTGCAGCTTTTTCATGAATCCCCTTAGTTCAAAGTTCACTTCTACTTCTAATTTGTTGAGAATTTTTATTATGAATGGTATTGGATTTTGTAAAGTGTTTTTCTGTGTCTAACGATAATTATATGTGTTTTATCCTTTATTTCACTATTTTTTGTGTTATATTCATTGATTTTTGATGTTAAATCTTTTTGGCATAAATCCCACTGGATCATGGTATATAATCCATTCTATGTGTTGCTAATATTGCTGATATTTTACTGAAGATTTTTTCACCTCTATTCATGATGTTGGTCTGCAGTTTTCTTTTCTTGCAATGTCTTCATCTGGCTTGGTATAGGACAATACTGGCTTCGCTGAGTGAGTTGTACTTCCTCCTCTATTTTCCAGAAAAGTTTGTGAAAGACTGCTTTTATTTATTATTTAAATGTTGAATAGAATTCATGAGAGTAGTCATCTGGGTATGAGCTTTGTAGAATGATTTTGAGTTACTAATTCAATTGCTTTATTTAGTATAACTCTATTCAGATTCTCTATTTCTTCTTGAGTTTTAGTAGTTATGTCTTTCAATGATTTTGCCCATTTCCTCTAAGCTGTCTAATTTAATGGGATAAAGTTGTTCATAGTATTCCCTTATAATCCTTTTAATTTCTGCAGGGATAGGAGCGATGTCTCCTCTTTCATTCCCGATTTTGATAATTTGTATCTTCAGTCTTTTTTCTTGGTCAGTCTAACCAAAGTTTTGCCTATGTTAATTGTTTCCAATAACTAATTTTTAGTTTCACTGATTTTCTCCATTTTCTATTTTACTGTTTTCTACTCCAATACTTATTTCCTTTCTTTTCTATTTCCTTTAGGTTTAATTTGTTCTTATTTTTCTTTTTCTGTTCTCTTTTTATTTTCTAGTAGAGATGAGGGGGTCTCACTATGTTGTCTAGGCTAGTTTCAAACTCCTGGCCTCAAGTGATTCTCTAACTTTGCCTCCCTAAGTGCTGGGATTACATGAGTGAACCATCACACTCTGCCTTTTTTTGTTTTTTTGTTTTAAGGTAGAACCTTAAGTTGCTGATTTGAAACCTCTCTTCTATTCCAGCACAGGCATTTCTCCTTGGTTTCTTGATGTTAGAGTGTCAGCATACTCTACAACTTGGTCTTTGGACACTTAATCTTTAGCTACACTCACTCTGTTATCATCTTATCTAGTCTCATGGCTTTAAATATAATCTACATATTGACAGTGCTCAGGCCAGACCACTCCCTCTAAATTTTAGTTGCATATATCTATCCAACTGCCTTTTATCTTAGATGTTAGACAGCTCTAGTTTAACAAGCCCCAAGTTGAAATCCTGCTCCCAGCCCCCTAACACAAATTGGCTTCTTCACCAGTCTTCCGCATCTTAGTTAACAGCAACGCTATCCTTACCATTGCTCAGGACAAAATCCTAGGGTCATCTTTTAACTCTATCCTTGACTCATTTTCTCTCAGAGCATAGATCTAATTCATCAGGAAATCCTATTAGATCTACCTCCAAAACATATACACATTCTAGCCACTTTACTACCTCCACTGCAAACCCCCTACTCCAAGCCACCATACTCCCTTCACCTAGATTATAGCCTCATAACTAACCTCTCTACTTCCATCTTTGCCCCCTACAGCTTCTCTCAAAAAAATACAGCCAGAGAGGATTCTGTAAAAATATAAATTGTATCACCTCATTCCTCTGCTTAAAATTTGCCAACTCAGCCTATGAGAATAATGTCAACCCACTTTCAATAGCCCACACAGCCCTCCAAGATCTGGCCTCCAGGGATCCGATTGACTTCATCTCCCACAACTGTCACTCTTGCTTACTTTGCCTTAGCCACACTGTTTCTTGAACATACGGCATGCTCCCACCTAAAAAAGTCTGTCCGCTGACTGTCTTATTTCCTGGAATACTTTTTCCCCAATATTTACAGGGCTTATCTTTTCTCACCCTCAAGACTTGCTCAGGTATCATCATCTTCTCCACAAGACTAACTCTGGCCACTTCCCTTTAAATTACATTCAACGCCACTATCAGTACCCCCAACATTCATTACCCTGCTCATTTTTTTCCTGTAGCACTTATTTACCTTCAAATATAATGTATACTATACTTCATATGTTTATTGCTTATTGCATATCTGCCCCAAAAGAATGCAAGCCCTTTTAGGGCAGAGACTTTTGTCTGTTTTATTTATGGATGCATCCCAAGGGACTAGGTATATGCATTGCATATATCAGATATCTATTAAGTATTTGTTGAATGAATAAATTTAGAAAGCAGAACTCTACTAGCTATCATCAATTGAAATATTAGTTATGCCTTAAAAGTTGAATTTATTCATGCCTTCATTCATTCAACAAATACTGAATGGCATCTCTTTGCCAGGCACTGCAACAGACACTGGGGATATTCAAGACAGAAGACAGACAAGGCCCTGTTGACATGGAGCTTACTTACTAATTTTCTGTCTCTCCTTATAGAATGTAAAAATAAAAAATATATATAATTCTTGTAATAATATGTGTTATAGCCAGGCATCATAGCTCGTGCCTGTAATTGCAGCTACTCAGGAGGCTGAGGCACGAAGATCACTTGAGCCCAGGAGTTGGAGTTATGACCATACCCCTGCATTCCAGCCTGACCGACACAGTGAGACCCCATCTCTAAAAATGTAAGTAAATAAATAAATTGTGTTACAAAAATAGGATAAATAAGTAAACATGCCAATTATTGGGGTAGTGAGCTAGGGAGTATCCCTTCAACTAGAATAACAACTACACTTGATCTGAGATGTCAAAACGGGATGAGGAAAAGCCAGTCATGCAGAAACCTGGGGTAAAAAAACATTCCAGGTAGACAAAAAGTATAAAGCTTTGGGAGGAAGATGGACCTTGGCAAGTTTAACAAACAAAGCCAGTATGATTTGAAGGTAGAGTATGAGGAGAAGATACAGTGGGATGGCATCCTGTGGCATCTGTCCATTGTAGAGGCCCTAAACCCATCCTGACATTTGTAGTAAATTAGATGCATCCTGGAATGGTACTTTTATATCACCTTCTCTCTCCCGTGCTCCCTCCTCTCGTATTCTTTTTTCTTTCAAGAATAAAAGCCAATGGCATAGACGAGCAGTATCATTGCTAAGAAATCTGAAAAGACTATTCTTTAGTCCATCTAGTACTCCTGTGCAAACAGAAAAAGTTGTGCCTTCCTCAGAACATTTTACTGCCACGTGTTAGAAAAATACGTAATAAATAAGAATATCAGCAACTCACTCATAATTGTACAATGTCCTATATGTAGTATGTAGCAGCCCTGGTTGCAGAGATAGAGAAAAGTAGCTCTATGCAAAATATGCAAACCAAAATGGCTCCATTTTTTCCTGTATGTCATATACCAAATGCTGCAGATGCTAAATATACATATAGATTTACATGCATTGCAAATTACTACTATTCTGCATTAGCTACAGTTGGCTACTGATTCTGATAGCATTTTCATCATGAGAAAAAGAATGAGTCTTTTTGAATATTAGTCAATGGAGAAAATACTGTGTTTACAGTAAAGTGATACAGACTTAAGTGGCTGTAACCACTAATGTACCTTTATAAAAGTGGTAAAAGTCTTAAATACATCCACAAGTGTTAGAAGTAGTGATCATCAGACAGTCTATCTGAAGAAGATATTAAGACAGTGTTTTCTTTGGAATGCATTTGCCTATATTACCTCATGTAATTCAAACATTGTTTTTATTTTGTAGTTTCCTGAATAAGTTTTTAAAAATAAGTCAAAGGATATTTTGGTAAAGTAACAGATTCCAAAAAAAAGCAAAAAAAAAAAAAAAACCCACATTTTCAAGCTTAATCCCAAAGATGACCATTCGTTTCATCATTTAGGCTAAAGTTTTCTAATTTAGGAAAGAAAAACGTGTGTCTTTGACTTTATGAGAAATAATCTGTGATACTGTGTACATCTGTGATTTCTAGATGAACAGCATTCGAATGCCACTTCAATATGACTAAAATTAATAAGCAACTAATAAAATCCATAAAGGATAGCTTTTCCTGAAAGTGTCCAATGATGGAAGAGTGCCACCTAGTGTTCAATGTGGATTTAACATATCCTGCCCAAAAAGCCATTTCACAAAGCCATTTCACAAAGCCATTTCACAAATACCCTCAATTTTAGCCCTGTAGTTATTCATTAAACCATAGTAATTTTGCAGAGCCCTAGTCAAGTATCAAAATATGAATTGTGAATTCCTGAAAAAAATGTATATCACCTATATCCACTAGAAACTGAGTTTTTGAAAAGGAAGTTAAATTTCTATAGCTACATAAAAGCAAAAAAAAGAGTTACTCAAAAAAAAAAAAAAAAAAATTTAAACATCGTGACCCTAAGTAGTAGGCTAGAAAGAACATGAGGTTCTAGGCTAAATAGGTTCAAATTTGGGCCCTACCGCTTTCTAGCGTATAATCTTGGGTATTTTAAAAAACTGAGGTTTCCTTATGTGAAAAGAATATACAGTAGGCATTCAATAAGTGATAGATATTAACTATTAAGAAAAAGAGATTTCCCATTCTTTTTTAAAGAATAAGTTAATAAGTTTCTTTTTTTTAAAGAAAAGTGAGAGCAAGTTTATTAAGAAAGGAATAAAAGAATGCCTACTCCATAGGAAGAGCAGCCTCCTTTTGTTTTTAATATATCCCCTCCAGTCATCAGGACTTTAGGAAACATTTTAATGAAAGGATAGCTTGTGCCAGGTCAACAATTTCATTTCTCTCTAATTCCTTGCATAAAAGAGGACCCAATCTGGGGTGGGGGGGTTATCCTTTGCTCAGTCAGCCCCAAATAAGTTTAAAGTTTTAAAATTTATTGGTGAAATTATCAGATTCAAACAGCCACTCTTACGGAATATGCGTGACATTCAGTGAATTCTCTTCCATTGCTTTCTAACATCTAATAAATTCCCTTCGCTTGCTTTCTAACATCTAACAAATTACATAACAGTATCTTAAACAATTAAAAACAATAATTTAAAAAATGCTATTAAATCATTTCAAGAATATCTTTCTCATGACATTTTTAAAAAAGGTTTAATCCACGATGCATGTCTATTTAGTGTGTGTGTGTGTGTTGTGTGTGTAACAGAACCTCGTTTTTTAAAACCTTGGATTTATTTTATCAAGCTCCTTACAAATTTTCCAAAATTAAGTCTCTTTTTAGCCTAATCCTTTCTTTAAGGCTACAGATTTCTCATTTGTATTAGTAAGAATGTAACTGTATAAAAGGAACAGTATCTCAAAAGCTCAGTGTATTAGTTAGGATAGTTTTCTAAGGAAACTATTACTGAGGGACTACAAGAGTGAGTAAGAAATAAGCCCTACCTCCGCGGTGTCTCATGCCTGTAATCCCAGAACTTTGGGAGGCCGAGGCAGGTGGATTGCCTGAGGACAGGAGTTCGAGACCAGCCTGGCCAACATAGTGACACCCTGCCTCTACTAAAAGTACAAAAACATAGCTGAGTGTGGTGGTGGGTGCCTGTAATCTCAGCTACTCAGGAGGCTGAGGCAGGAGAATCACTTGAACCTGGAAGGTGGAGGTTGCAGTGAGCCAAGATCGTGCCAAGAAAGAAAGAAAGAAGAAAGAAAGGAAGGAAAGGAAGGAAAGGAAGGAAGGAAGGAAGAAAGAAAGAAAAGAAAAGAAAAGAAAAGAAAAGAAAAGAAAAGAAAAGAAAAGAAAAGAAAAGCAAGCAAGAAAGCCCTGCTCTCAAGGAGCTCACTCTCCTTAGTACATTACTAAGTCCCAACTCAGAGAGCCACACAGCAGGATATAGAGGTATTAATAAATTCCCAATGCATGTCTTTGAAAATAGATGGACCCATTCTCCACTAGCACTGCCTTCCCAGAAGACTACACCCTGTGCAAGATGCAGAGGGGATCTTGAAGAAAGCAGGAGCGATAGGGGCAGAGATGCCTCTACTTCTGCTTGGCCCTGGATGTTTCTCTCTTTTGTCTCCTAGATTTTGGATGTCTGTCCCTCTCCCTCTTTATTGGTCCTGGATTTCTTTCTCTCCCTCTCTCTAGCTTCACGTTGTATATCTTTCTTTCCTAGAGAAATAGAAGGATATTTAAGAAAAGAGGGAAAAAAAGAAAAATAAGACAAACATAAAAGAGATTAAAAATACAGAAGTGATGTGAGCACTTACTGATATGGTATTAACTAAATAAACTTTGTAATTTATTTCCTTCGTTTGGAAATTAGAATTACTTCAGCGTGGAACAGTCATATACACATACAGACATGCACATCACATGTAAATGGGGTCATCACACTGAGGTAGAAGACATGTGGGCCTTTCAGTATGTCCCAACTAGTTTCTTTAGCTATAAAATTTGGGAATAAGACTAGATCAATAGTTCATAAACATTTTCCTGTTCCCTTTTTTTTTTCTTTCTTTTTTTTCTTTTTCCCCTATTTCTTAACCTATAGTAAGAACCACAGTTTCCATTGGGACCAATACACACCCACACCCACATCCACCCACAACCACACACACATATGCCCTAAAACTGGAAAAAAGTTCTCAAAAACAATTCTTATTCTCAATATGTGAAATGTACTGATATTTTTATACCTTTTTTTAAAAGCTGTCTATTACTTACAATTTAGCGCCTACAATCCAGTGATACATCATAACCTCAATTTCATAATCACTGATGTTAACAAAAATCAAAGGTCTCTTTCAGATCTAAGACTTTATGACTTGAATGACCAGTGGGTCAATGAAGAAATTAAAAAGAAAATTGCAAATTTTCTTGATACAAACGATAAAGGAAACACAATATAGTATTAGTTATGGAATGGTACTAGCTAGGGAATTCAGTGAAAGCAGTATTAAGAGGGAAATTTATAGCTCTAAGTGCCTACATAAAAAAAAGAGAAAAACTTCAAATAAATAGCCTAATGATGGACCTTAGAAAATTACAAAAGCTGGAGCAAACTGAAACCAAAATTAGAAGAAAAGAAATAATAAGATCATGGCAGAAATAAATGAATTTGAAATGAAAAAAATACAAAAGATCAATGAAACAAAAAGTCGGTTCCTTGAAAAGATAAACACAATTGATAATCCTTTAGTCAGAGTAAGAAAAATAGAGAGAAGGCCCAAACAAATAAAATCAGAGATGAAAAAGGAAACATTACAAATGATACTGCAGAAATTCAAAAGATCATTCATGGCTACTATGAGCAACTATATGCCAATAAATTTAAAAATCTGTAAAAAATCAAAAACTTCCTAGACACATAAAACCTACCAAGATTGAACTGGGAAGAAATCCAAAACATGAAAACACCAATAATGAGTAACAAGATCAAAGCCATAATAAAAAGTCTCTGAGTAAAGAAAAGCCCAGGACCTGATGGCTTCACTGCTGAATTCTACCAAACATATAAAGAACTAATACCAATCCTATTCAAACTATTCCAAAAAATAGAGGAAGAGGTAATATTTCCAAGCTCATTCTATGAGCTCAGTATTACCCTGATAACAAAACCAGACAACAACACATCAAAAAAAAAAAAAGAAAGAAAAAGAAAACTACAGAACAATATCTCTAATATTGATGCAGAAATCTTCAAAAATGCTAGAAAACTGAATTCAGTAACACGTTAAAAATATCATTCATCATGACCAAGTGGGATTTATCCCTGAGATGCAGGGATGGTACAACACATGCAAATCAATCAATGTGATACATCATATCAACAGAATGTAGAACAGAAACCATACAATCATTTCCATTGATGCCAAAAAAGCATTTGATAAAATTCAACATCCCTTCTTGTTAAAAACATCAAAAAATTGGATATAGAAGGAACACACCTCAACATAATAAAAGCCACATATGACAGCCCCACAGCTAGTATCACAATGAAAGGGGAAAAACTGAAAGCATTTCCTCTCAGATCCGGAACACGACAAGGTTACACACTTTCACCACTGTTATTCAACATAGGAGGTCCTAGCTATGGCAATCAGGTGAGAGAAAGGGCATCCAAATTGGAAAGGAAGAAGTCAAAGCATCTTTGTTTGCAGATGATATGAGCTTACCTTTGGAAAAACCTAAAGACTCCACCGAAAGACTCTTAGAACTGATAAATCCAGTAAAGTTGCAGGATACAAAATCATACAAATATCAGTAGCATTTCTATATGCCAACAGTGAACAATCTGAAAAAACCTTTTTTAAGTTATCCTATTTACAATAGTCATGAACAAAATAAAATACATAGGAATTAACAAAAGAAGTGAAAGATTTATACAATGAAAACTTTAAAACACAGATAAAAGAAATTGAAAAAGCCACTAAAAAATTGAAAGATTTCCATGTTTATGGAAAGAATCAATATTGTTAAAATGTCCATACTACCTAAAGCAATCTACAGATTCAATGCAATCACTACCAAAATATCAATGACATTCTTCAAAGAGTAGAAATAGAAAAAACAATCCTAAAATTTATAAAAGACTCAGAATAGCCAAAACCATCCTAAGCAAAAAGATGAAAACTGAAAAAAATCACATTATCTGACTTCAAATTATACTACAGAGCTATAGTAACCAAAACAGCATGGTACTGGCACATAGACAATGGAACAAAATAGAGAACCCTGAAACAAATCCATACATCTACAATGAACTCATTTTCAACAAAGTTTCCAAGAACATATATTGGAGAAGACAGCCTCTTCAATAAATGGTACTGGAAAAACTGGGTATTTATATGCAGAAGAATGGAACCAGACCCCTTTCTCTGGCCATATACAAAAATAAAATCAAAATGGATTTGGATTAAAGACTTAAATTTAAGACCTCTAACTATGAAACTACTACAAGAAAACATTGAGGAAAATTCCCAAGATATTGGTCTGGGCAAAAATTTCTTGAACACCACCACACAGGCACAGGCAACCAAAGCAATCATGGATAAATTGGGGCACATCAAGTTAAAAACCTTCTGCATAGCAAAGGAAACAATCAACAAAGTCAAGAGACAACCCACAGAATGGGACAAAATATTTGCAAACTAACCATCTAACAAGACATTAATAATCAGAATACACAAGGAGCTCAAACAACTCTACAAGAAAAAAGTCTAATAATCTGACTAAAAATTGGGCAAAAGATCTCAATATACATTTCTCAAAAGAGGACAACCAGTGGCAAACAGGGATATGAAAAGTTGCTCAATATCATTGATCATGAGAAAAATGCAAATCAAAACTACAATGAGGTATCACCTCACCCCATTTTTAAAAAGTTTTATCCAAAGGACAGGCAGTAACAAATGCTGGCAAGGATATGGAGAAAAGGGAACACTCATACATTGTTGTTGGGAATGTAAATTAGTACAACCACTATGGAGAACAGTTTAGAGCTTCTTCAAAAAACTAAAAATAGAGCTACTTTATAATCCAACAATCCCACCACCGGGTCTATACCCAAAAGAAATCAGTACAACAAAGAGATATCTGCACTCCCATGTTTATTGTAGCACTATTGACAACAGTCAAAATTTGGAAGCAACCTAAGTGTCCATCAAAAGAATGGATAAGGAAAATATGGTACATATACCAAATGAAGTACTATTCAGCCATAAAAAAATGTGATTCTGTCATTTGCAACAACATAATGGAATTAAAGGTCATTATGTTAAGTGAAATAAGCTAGGCACAAAAACACAAACATTGCATGTTCTCCCTTACTTGTGAGATGTGAAAATCAAAACAATTGAACTCATGGAGATAGAGAGTAGAAGGCTGGGAAAGGTAGTAGGGGGTTGTGGAGGTGAGGATGGTTAATGGGTACGAAAAAAATAGAAAGAGTGAGTAAGACCTAGTATTCAATAGCATAACAGGGTGACTATAGTCAATAATAATTTAATTATACATTTTAAAATAACTAAAAGAGTGTAACTTGATTGTTAACACAAAGGATAAATACTTGAGGAAATGGATACCAAATTTTCCATAATATGTTTATTATGCATTGCATGCCTGTACCAAAATATCTGATGTACATACTTATATATTAAAGTATTAAATATATACTTATATATTTATAAATATTATATATAGTGGGTATATATAAATGTATACATATATACACACATACACATACCTAGTATACTATGGGTGTGTATATATATGTTATATATATATATAGGTGTGTGCACATCTATTATATATATAATAGATATAATATAATATATAATTATAAATATAATATATAATAAATATAATATAAAATAAATATAATAAAATATATATTATATATTATGTATATTATGTATTATATATTATATGTTTTATATATAATATAATTATATATTATATATTATAGATATATTATAGATATAATATATTGTATATATTATATATCTATTATATATTATATATTTATATATAATATATATTAGATATATTAGATCTATATTATACACACACACACACACATATACCTGCTATGTACCCACAAAAATTTTGTTTAATTTTGTTTAAAAAAGACTGATTTCATGCCACATAAGCCTTGTATGATCTGGTCTCAGGCTACCTCTATCTCATCTGCCTCACCTGCCTCTGCCACCCTCTCCCTCACCTTCTCTGCTCCAGTTACACCGGCCTTCTTGCTGGTTACTAAATAAACCAAGCAGGCTCCCACCTCAGGGTCTTTGGATGTACTATTTCCTCTACCTAGACAGCTCTAGGGCTAGGATTCCCAGGGCTCTCCACATCATCACTTCATTCAGGTCTCCACTCATATGTCAGCAATGTAAGGAGGCTTCTCTGACCAGTCAACTAAATACCAACTTCCTCACTCTCTGTCTTGTTTGATTTTTTTTCCATAACACTTATCAAAACCTCAAATTATACTACATATTTGTTTATTCTGCATCTCCCCAGAAATTTTAGCTCCATAAGGGTGGGACTTTGTCAGTGATTGCTCAGAACAGTGCCTGGCACTCAAGAGAAACTTAAAAATAATTGTTGAATGAATGAAGCTAGAGCTCTCTCTCAGAATAAAAGAGTCCACTGCTTTTGACCCAGAATTCTAGATTTTTCTCTAGAGGTGAACAGCCCTTGATCAAAACTGTTTGTCCACTCCTGGTCTCTACCAAGTAACTAGCAGGGAAATTCAGTGGAAAGTTACCTTCCTTTCTTCTCAACTATCTTTTCAGAGGATTATCTTTCTTCCTTGGATGTATGTGCCTTTCTGCTCCCTGATGATATTGATATCTTTTCTCTGTAAATACAATACCTACTTCCAAGGACACTATCAATTAGTTAAGAATCTTAAATACCTTTAAAAATAGAAAACATTCTCTAAGTGTCAGGCACTATCGTTACAATAGCAGATTTGCAAAGCTTTTTGTCAGGTGCTAAAGTGAAAAAAGAAGGTGAAGCTGGTAGGCGGACAGAGAGCAACTGGAGGTGTTACTTTAGAAAGGTGGACAAGGAAGTCCTCTCTGATGAGGCGTCATTTGAACATACATCTGAAAAAAACGTGGAGGAGCATTTCAGGCAAATGGAATAGCAAGTGCAGCTGAAGTGTATGTAAAATTGGGGAAAAAAAGATGTAAACTTTGAAAATGTATATCTCAGAAGGCTAAACCAAAAAGAATTGCTTAAAAATTATATGAATAAGAACTACCTCAAATAATTCTGAATAGTCACCAACTCTGTGTATCTTGTGTCCTCTCAAAACTCACCCAAAGGGATATCTGGGTCAATGAACAAAAATGTTTAAAAGAAAGTGGGGTAGGGGGCAGCATCTGTGAAGCACTTAATTGTACAGGACACTAGGCTGAACCCTGAAGAATGAACCACAGTGACGGAGTTTCCTACTTCATTTCCAAATGCGTTCCAGTAACTTTAGGGAATCAATGTTGACATTAATATGCATAAGTTTAATTTTGGATTTATACATATTCACATGTTAAAGAAAACCTGAAGCTCAGTGAATGAAAAATTGCAGAGAAAAAGCAGTAAAGTCGACTAATCTTGTTTTTAATTAGCATTCTTTCAGTCATTAGTCTCTCTTCTGTGTTCCCACATTCAGTAGGTCTCTATCTTAACACTTGGAAATAACAACAGCAGTAGTAACAGTAATAACAGCAAACATTTATTGGATGCTTACAGTGTATAAAGCATTGGGCTAAACAGTTTATCATTTAATTATAATAATATCCCTATAAGGGAACTAGTATTATTATTATTATTATCCTCATTTTACAAATGAAGAAATTGAATTTCTCTAAGTTAGTATTACAATGTTACAGTGTATCATGTATTTCTCTTCTTCTCTTTTTTCTTCCTCCAAGACTGTGAGCTTTTTAAAAAAGAAATCTAGTCTTGTTCATCTTTGTATCTCATATATATAGCATGTTGCAAGAACCCAAAAGTGGGCAGAAAGATGAGTTCAAGAGCCTCTGCTCTATATCTGAATATAAATGCTTATTATGTCAAGTTTGATTCTAAAAGTGTTCTAATAATGCATGCCACAACCTAGGTGTTAAGGGTATTGGGAGACAAGATAAAATCATCAGGCCAATACTAATTTTTATGTGGAAATGCTAGAAAAAGTGATCATAATATTATAGAAGCCATTCTTTCTTTGCATAAAAACTTGAAAATGTTTAATTATGAAAAATATTCAGATATCTAAGATAGACAGATATTCACCTTTTAGAGATTTCAGTGCATGCAGTAAAATCCAATAAGGTACCTAAAAGGCAATATGGTTTAACATAAATGATAAAACTGTACTTGCCACTAGATGAAGGGATTTTCAGTTTTTCCAGAGCCAAATTTCTGAGTCTAAGTGGCAAGAAACAGACTGGGTCTGAACGGTCTCATTGTACTTTCACAGTCAAATTACTGAATAATAAAATCTCACATGACCAGCAATAAAAGTAAATGTTCCCAGCTAATCCATTTAAATTGAGTAGATAGATATTCAGGGATCTCACACCTAATAACTGCTTAATACATATCACAGATGTTTAGCTGCCCCTATCCACAAAAGTATATGACAATTATTGAAACTGGTCTCAAGACCAATCTCTGCCATTTCCCTCCCTTTTACCAGCTTTTTCTTATTTCCATTAGGAAAATGAATCTATAAGAGAAATTTAGGAAGAGGGAATTTAATATATAAAAGTAAATTTTTCAATAGCCACAAAATTGCATAACACCATTAACCTCAAATATTTATTTTTGAAGGTTGATATTTTAATCTCTTCCATTTTCCTCAACTATCTTCTCATTAGGCAGCAATCTGGTTAATATGAAAATAACACATTTCATATGTATATTACAGTTTATAAATTACTTTCATATTAACTTATTTGATCTTCACAAAAAATGCTTTAAGGTAATCTAAACAGAAAGTATTATTTTGATTTTATGGATGAGAAAATAACTATCCAAAAAGATTACATAACACACAGCTCATAAGTGCTTAAGCCAGGACTGGAATAAAGACTGAAATTTTAGATTTCTAGCTCTACATCAGTTTTTTGTACTTCAACAAGCTACATCTTGAAAATAAGTACACAAGAGAGGACTGGAAAATCTGTCTACAAATAATAGTTAAAAAAAGGCCAACTTAATATTCTTCACTACAGTCAGACAATAAACCTTGAATTTTAACAATTTATAATAGATGTAAAACAATAATTACAAAGAAATATTGTAGGTAAGTATTAACAGTGCCTTTCATCTATAGAACATACAGTAATTTATATTTCTCTCAATATTCTGAGCAAAGCAGGTGACAGTTTTATTAAAAGTTCAAATCTATTGTTAGACATATGTATGTAATGTACAGAAATACCAGTTTAGAGTTTAGAAGAAACAGGCACCATGGTATACTGCTAGCAGAGTATTCACTGACAAAGCTATTTTGGGAGTAGTCTGGCAATATATATTGAAAGCCTAAAAATGCACATGACCTCTCACACCTAGTTATTTCCTTTTTAATTTATTGTAAGGAAATAATTATGGATGTCTATAAAAATGTGCTCGCAAAAATATGTTAGTATTGTGTTAACAGAACAAATTAATAAATGGATTGGTTAAATCAGAGTAAATGAAAGAATAAAACGTAGAGCTGTCCCTCAGTATTTGCAGGGGATTGGTTCCAGGACTCCTACAGATACCAGAATCCTTAGACGCTCAAGTCCCTTACATACAATGATATAGCATTTGCATATAACCTATGCATATCCTCCAGTATATTTTAATTCATCTCTAAATTACTTACAACACCTAATACAATGCAAATGCTATGTAAATACTTGTTATAGTGCTTTGTTTTTATTTGTATTTTTTATCATTGTATTGTTATTTTTTTTTTCAAATATTTTCAATCCTCAATTGGTTGAATCTGGATGCAGAACCCATGGCTACCCAGGGCTGGCTGTAGTTCTTAAAACTATTCTGGAAAAATGCAAAAGATATATTAGTGGGATAAAACAGATTTCTAAACAATGAATATAATAGAATCATATTTTAAAGGATATGTATCTCTGTGTGTGTGTGTATATATGTATGAGTATATATGTGACCAGGATATTACACAAAAATATTAATAGCGACTGTATACAGGCAGTGTTATTATAGATAAATGTAATTTTATTACTTTTACTTTTATATTTTCTCATTTCTAAAAATGACTAAGTAATTTTCCTATATTTCTACAACAGAATAAGTTAAATATCTTTATAAATATATATAAAACATATATAGCATATATATTTATCATGTAAATATTGAAACTATGGAAAACAAAGGATAAAAGTTGAATTTACATCTATCAGAGAGCTCTAGAGCCATTATGTGTGCATATGAAGATACATTTTAAAGAGTATAGAAATATGAAGAAGGCACAGCACATAAGATGAGTCAGGAGAGAGAACAACAGCAACTTATTAAGGCAAAGTGTCCAGTATCAGAAAATAAATGTGAATTAAGCAGTACATTTTAATAGCTACAGTTTCTCACATCTAATTAACAGAAAGTTTTAAATATTGACAACTTTGGAAGTGAAGAAGTTTAGGCAGTTTTTGAAAAAAATGTGAATACAAAGTTCATTGGGAATGCTGGAGATACTTCTGGAAAGTAAGATACTTCAATCATACGCTATAGCAGCATCAAGAAAGGTACTAGGTGAAGATCACAGCAGCAAACATAATTCCCATGTTGAAACTATAATGCATACCCATCTGGAATATGTAGCTCTGCTCGCCACACCTTAGAGTAGATATTATAGAAACAAAAAATAAGTCCAGAAATGGGAAAATAAATTATGAAATGGCAACTATAAGGGATGAAATTAGGAGTCTCTGAAGTTCAAAGACAAAAGAAGCTCAGAAAAATATTTCCCAAAGCTTGTAAGATCATAAATTTTACAGATAAGATAAAAATAAGCACCAAGAGACCAAATTAATATGGCAAAAGTTTAAGGCAAATCCAAGGAAAATAAAATATTTTGATGGAATAGGTAAAATATATAAGATGTATAATACTACTGCATTTAGAATAAAATCCAAAATCCCTCCCAAGTTCCATAAGTCTCAGTATTCCTGGCTCCTTCCTGCCTCTCAGATCTCTTCTCCTCCAGCTGTCCTCTCATTCCCTAGGCCCCAGCCACACTAGCTCCCTCCTGTTCCTCTAATGCACCTCTGTGCTCACTATTGACTCTGCCTGGAATGCTCTTCTCCTAGGTTTCACCTGGCAAGCTGCTTTCTATCATTGACATCTCAGCTTAAAAGTCACATCCTCATGAGGACCGTCCCTGATTGTCCTACTCAAGGCTACTTGCTCTTGGAACCAACCAATATTGCATTACTTAGTTTAATTTTCCTCATAGTACTTATCATCATATGAGGTCATCATTCATTTATTTATTCATGTAAACTGTTTTTCTCTCAAACTAAGGAAAAAAACAATTAAAGAGTTTTATCATCAAAGAGACTTTCCCTCACCACCCCAGGCTAGTTCAGATCACTCTATTTTATTACTAACTTCCACCTCACCTTGTCATTTTTCTTTTGTAATCCAACTTATACTTGTAATTTATTTTCCAATATCTGTTTTTCTCCATAAATTCCAGGAGGTAGGGGCCACTGTGTGCTATCTTATTAATCAATGTATACCCACCAGTTACCAGTATATGGAAAGTACTCAATAAATACTTTCTCGAATAGAAGAATAACTGGTGAATGAGAAAGAATTGGGAATAAAAAGGCAGAAAAAGGAAAGCAAAAATAAATAAAAAGCTACCTGAAAAAAATTATGGCATTATATTAACCACTTACTATTCCGTTCTCCAAATACCACTGTTTCCTACTAAACAAGAATATAACAGGCTCTAAACTGCATTTGTAATACAATATATAGGAAAATAAACTTTTAAGAGTTTCATATCTGCAATTTATGCCCTGTGCTTTCTGATTCATTTTTTGTAAATAAAATCCTGTGGATCTTTGGAACTGCAATTCTTCCAAATCAGCAATTCAAGTAACAAAAGGAATTCTGGATGAATAAAAAGCAGATGCTGTCTGGGTGCCAAGCTTCATGCCTATAATCCCAGCACTTTGGAAGGCCGAGGCAGGCAGATGGCCTGAGATCAGGAGTTTGAGACTAGCCTGGCCAAAATGGCGAAACCCCGTCTCTACTAAAAATACAAAAGTTAGCCAGGCGTGGTGGCATGCGCCAGTAGTCCCAGCTACTCGGGAGGCTGGGGCACAAGAATTGCTTGAACCCAGGAGGCAGAGGTTGCAGTGAGTGGAAATCGCGCCACTGCACTCCACAGCCGGGTCGACAGAACAAAACTCTGTCTAAAAAAAAAAAGGCAGGTGCTAAAAACAAAACCAGAAAAGCTATTAGGAGAAACGTCATAAAGTTGGAAACTGAAAAGCATTTCATTTCATGGAATAAAATTTTGTTCTTCAGTAATTATGAAACTGTCTTTGAAAGCTCTGTTAAAAACAACTTTGACTCATGCCTGTAATCCCAGCACTTGGGGAAGCTGAGGCAAGTGGATCACTTGAGGTCAGGAGTTCGAGACCAGCCTGGCCAACATGGTGAAACCCTGTCTCCACTAAAAACACAAAAATTAGCCAGGCATGGTGGCACATGCCTGTAATCCAAGTTACTCACAAGGTGGAGGCAGGAGAATCGCTTGAACCCAGGAGGCAGAGGTTGCAGTGACCCGAGATCACACCACTGCACTCCAGCCAGGGTGATAGAGTGAGACTGTGTCTCAAAAATAAATAAATACATAAACAAACAAACAACTTTGAGACATTTTACTTCAAAGGTTTAGATTAGTTCTTATGGAACATAGCTAATAATCTTTAAAGTCCTTTCTTACACTAACAGTTCATCTGGAGTAATGATATTCCAATAAATGCTATATTTTAGAAGATACATAATATTAATATCTTTGTCAAATGTATCTTAGAATTACCTTCTCTGTCCTCTTTATAATACATAAAAGAAATTGATGAGTCCAGCATACGCTTCATCTTAAATGAGGTGTATGAGAAACATGCTAAACTATGGTTCCCTATCTCTGCTTCACAATATAAAGGTGATTCCAGAATTTGGAAGCCTCAACTGTAACAAAGCAGATGAAGACAGAAGCTGATTAGATAAACTGCAGTGCTCAGGAAGCCTCACCAACAGAGCAAACAACCTCCATCTTCAGCTGCTTATTGAGAGGCCATAATCCTTTGCTGCAATACATACAACAGTGGCTAGACTGAACACAGAGAAGGGACATGTTTCTTAGGCCTGTTCTTTCTCATAAATGATTGATGGCAAATATGGAGGAGAGTGATCTGGATGCACAAAGAAACTTGAGAATTTTACTCTAGCCAATTTTAGGCTTTTGTTAATTCAAAGCTGTATCTTCCACACAACAAGAACGTTTTCACTAGATCAAAAGAGGAATAAGAATATCTGCAGGCCTTGAGATTTCAACTATTTTGCCTTTTAAACTATATATTAGCTGAACGTGGTGGCTAACATAAACATAATCCCAACACTTTGAGAGGCCAAGGTGGGAGGATCACTTGAGCCCAGGGGTCCAAGACCAGGCTGGGCAGCATAGTGAGACCCTGTCTCTAAAAAAAAAAAAAAAATTAGCTGGGCATCATGGCACATACCTATTATCCTAGCTGCTCGGAAGGCTGAGGCTGGAGGATCACTTGAACTTGGGAGGTTGAGGCTGCAGTGAGCCATGATCTCACCACTACATTCCTGCTGGGTGACAGGGCAATATCCTGTCTCAAAAAAAATAAATAAATAAAAATAATAATAAGATAAAACAAATAAAGTATATATTATTCAAAGTACCCTGTGTCTTGAACTTTGTGGATCAGGACTCACAGTAAGAAATATATTTTACATCAGAATCCAGTACACATCCAATACATATACAATTAAACAAAAGTTCATGAACGTTACCCTTACAACATGTAGTGAATATGTTAAGTTGCTATTTTATGTCATCTTTTTAATGCTGGCTACATACCACAAATTTGAGTAATGAGTCATCAGGTACAGTTTGAGAAACACTGCTATACGTATACGTGTGGTCTGGCCTCTGCCTACCTCCCTAACCACATTTCATGGTATTTTGTACCATATTTTCCCTACTGCAGCCACCCCTGCACCATCCCACCACCCAGTTTCTATTATTTTATTACATTGAACCATAAGTTCCTAAAATATACCAATCTCTTTTCTGCCTCAGGGTATTTGATCTTGTTGTTAGCGTGGCCTGGACTCCTCCAGATCACTGCACTTTGTATTATATTATGCAGGTCTCAATATAAAAGTTCTTTCCACAGAGATGCCTTCATTGACCACCTAATTTGAAAGAGCCCCAGCCTGCAATCCCGGCAGGAGGAGTGGGAACAGGAGTTCATTCATTGCCCTTAGCATTCCTGGGAAGTTTGATAACATAATGTAAGACAGGCAAAAAACAAAAACAGTATTGAGCAAATGTCACTCTCTACCTCCCTATGCCATTGCACAGGTCATAGAATTCTAACTATTGAAATTCTATTCCATTTTCTTCATGACAACTTTTCTGACTCTGACTGAGAAGCAGGGACTCAATTGTACAATTTGCCCCCAATTACTTTGTATTCTCTCAGACCACTTAGCGCATTCTTTCTTATTTTGTATTCATTCCGCAAACATTTGAGTGCCTAATATGATCTAGGCAATACTGTGAACAACATAAGCATGAATTCCTCCAACAGTTCACATTTTAGTAAGAGTGAAAGATCTATAAACAAATAATTTCAACCGAATGAGGCAAGTACAATAGGAGAGATGTATACTACATAAAATGGTGACAAAAAGAATGAACAACCAACCTCTTTCTTTTTCTTTTTTTCTTGATTTCACAGTGTGGAGGGGAAAGCTCTGAATATCTGCATAGATTTTAAATTTGTATTTATTTATACTTTTTTAGAGACAAGGTCTCGCTATGTTGCTCAGGCTGGCCTTGAACTCTTGGCCTCAAGCAATCCTCTGGCCTCAACCTCTTCAATAGCTGGGACTACACACATATGCCACCGCACCTGACTTGACTCAACCCTCTTTGAGTAGGGAAGGAAGGCATCACAGAAGAGACACCTATACTGGGTCTGGAAGTGAATCCACCTTTGCAAAAATTATAACAGTGAGAGAAATCTAACCTAACTGACTCCATATTGCTTCTAACCTCACAAAGCTAACTGCCCTTGCTCATACCTGGGCATAGGCAAACTAACTATGGGAGAAATTTATAGTTTAACTTTGAAGCAAGGATGGTAATAGTCCCTTCCAAAACTGACCCCCTCTAGGGACTAAAACAGCCTTGTAAGACTAATAGAAGGCCGCAAGGTTAGGATTATGGGAGGGACCTAAAATCTGCTAAAATATAGGCATAGGTAAGCAATAACCAGCTACTGTTCCTTGCTTTTCTATAATTTCTTACTATTCAGAAGTCATGTAGCCAGAGGTCACAAGATTTGTAACTTCACCAATTGCTCCTTTAGATAACATCACTATTGTAAAACCTAAGATTGGTCTTGAGATATTTTTCAGGCTTCTGCATTCTGGCAAACCTCCTGATGCCACCCAGATACATGCCTCATACCAAGAAACTGACTCTACTAGTCCTATGACTCTCACCTAGACAACTGACTCAGCACAGGAAGACAGTTTGGAAACACCTATAAATTCATCCCCAACCAATCAGCAGCGCCCATTCCCTACCAACCTGCCCACAAAATTATCCTTGAAAACCACAACTTCCAAGCTGTCAGGGAGGCGGATTTTAGAAATATTTCCCATCCTTCCACTCAACTGCCTTGCCTCCATTAAACTCTTTCTCTGCTGCAACTCCTGCATTCTCAATGTTTGGCCTTTCTGGAAAGTGGGTAAGAAGAACACGTTGGCCTGTAATAGGAGAATAAATAAGAGTTTGGCAAGCAACAAGAGGGTGCAAGTATTCTGTGTAGAAGGAATTGCAAGTGCAAAGTAGAAAGAGGAGGCATACTACCAGTTTGAAGTTGCTTGGTATGTTCAATGAAAAGCAAGTAGCTAAAAGGCAAGAGAATTTTTTTTTTTTTAAGTATGGAAAGGGAAAGGCAAAAGCTAGACAGAAAAGTGCTTGTTCATGGAGGAACTTGTGTGCCATTCTAGACATTTTACTGTAGGAAATAGGGAATCTAGAGTTTTAAGGAGGTGAGTAAATCAACAGGTTGGGTTTTTAAAAATTCCTTCTTGTGGCAGAGAAAATAATGGATTGGAGAATTTCCAGACCAGACTGTAAAAGTCACTATTAAAATAATCACGAAATGAGGAGATGACAAACTAAAATTTGATCTAGTGAACAACTGAATATGGGAGAAATAGAAGAGGGAGGAATGTAGGATAACTCTGATTTCTAGTTTAGGTTATAATATAGTAGTAGCATTATTTAACTTGGTGAAAATAGGAGAAACCAGGAGGAAAGATAGCAAGTTCAGTTTTGGTCATATTAAGTTTGAAGGACCTTTGAGACAGATGTGTCCAGGAAGCAACTGAGTTAGGCATTAGTAGATCTGAGAGGAAAATTGAAATTTAGAAGCAAAATCAAAGGTGTTAGTAGAATCCATGTGAGTGGACAAAATCACCCAAGGAAAATGTCTAGACTAAGAAATGAAAGTAATCAAGGAGTTAATTCCAAAGAATGACATTCAAAAACCAGGCACAGCCAGTAAAAGGAATTAATGACTATGAACCTCAGTTGTCACAAAGAGACTAAGTAATGTAAATTTTGAGAAGTAATTACTGTATTTGGTATTTAAAAGGCCATTAGAAACTTAAGCAAGAACAACTTTCTTGAAGCCATTAAAGAAGCCAGACAAAAGACTTTTGTCTGTTTGATATAAGTAAAAATAATATCCTTTCAAGAAGTTTACTGATAGATAGGAGGACTAGGAAATAACTGGATAAACACAGGATGGAGGACATGGTTTTGCTTTATTTAATTTTCATAAGATGTGTGACTTGAGCACTGAAGAGAAGAAACTGGAGAGGAAAAGGCTGAACGCACAGGAAAGAAAAAAAACAACTGGAAGCGAAATGTAACAGATGGAAGCAAATGAGATCAAGAGCAAAGATGGATGGATTATCCTTTAATATCCCTTTCTCTACACTAGAAATACAAGACTAAAGGCTCGGCAAAAATATAGAGCAATGTGTAGGTTGGGGGCATGAGGTTGAAGAAATGGCCTGTTATACTCCATCATGTTTAGAAAGGAGAAATGAAGAGGGCAAAAGACAGGGTTTGTAAAGGGAAGGTTTGAAAATGTCTTTACAGAGAATGGGTCAGGGGAAAACTGGGGTAACCAAAAGGATTGCTGAGTAGTATGAAGAAACAAGGGGTGGTGGGTGAGGGCTCTGTTTCTAAATTCATAGCTATAACTATCTAAAGATCTTTCTATCCTCCAGTCCGTTATCCATAAGTGCTTAAAAGATATGGTAGTTAAGTGAATTAACTAGAACCCTCTCAAACATGGGGGTGAATTAAAATAACCTATAGGCTTATTTAAAATGCAAATACTGAGCTCCATTCCTTTCATTCAGAATTTCCAGGGGTGAAGACCAAACAGTGAATTCCAGAAGCTCTCCAAGCAATCCCAGGAGAAATTTCTGTTTAAAAAAAAGAAGAAGAAGAAAGAAAAGAAAAGAGAAAAGAAAAGCAAGCACAGACCTAGAAGGTAACCAACTGGATAGAAGAGCGCTGATCCAACATACACCTGTTAATGGCTCTCGTGGGGGCGTGGGGCAGTGCTCTGCCACTCAGAAAAGCAAAAAGACTCCAAGATCTAGGGAGATTCAGATCAGTGTTGAGACAGTCACATGCACACCACCCCATATTCTTAATAAAGCGCGTTAATGTGAATCTGTGAACATGAAAAATGCCATGATGAACAATGCAAACACATAATGTTTGTTCAAAACAGGTTATTAGACTCGATGCCTTACCCTAAATTTTCTGTTTCATTACTCTAGAGACTTAGTAACATTAGTGGAATTCAGGGTGCTGTAAGAAATACGGAGAGCGAGGAGACTGCAGGAACAGCCCGTGGGAAGGGGGAAAGAGATAATGGGGAGAAGGTCGGGAGGACGGGACAACTTTAAGTGCCCATCCGCCCGAAGACTTGGAAAGCTAAGTAAGTAGGACCCCAGAGCCGTTCTTGGGGCATCCCCTGGCACTCACCATTGTCTCAGGATCTCAGCACTAGAAAATAGGTATCGTTGAGACAGGAAGACACCACCACCACCACCATCATACGGTTACTCAGGCAACAAAGCCCCGCCCACTGTCGCACGAGGCGTGGGACGCCACCGCCCCACCTCTTCGTCCTTAGTGGCTGGGAGTAATCTCAGCTGCGTTCATCCAATCGACAGACCCGCCCCTCCACGCTGTCGCCTGAGGCTACGAGACGCCATTATTCTGTTTCCGGCAGTTTTACTTCCGTTTGTTTAACAGCTGGCCCGGAAGTTTAAGTGAATATGCGGCTTGGGCTCTAAAAGTTGCTGTACGGTATTTTATTTTAAAGTAGAAATCTGTCCGCTTTTCACTTACGGAGGCCTTACAGTGTGTGTTCTGTGTTACTTGAGTTTATACGCACTGCAGAATTTGTTTACCCTGCTCTTTTGGAAACGTATTCCGGAAGTGAAACCCTGAGTAATCGGAAGTGGTTAGGAGTGAGAGAGCTGCTGGATATGCGGAGGGACTGGGCGGGTCGGCTTCTGAATGGAAGAGGTCTGTGAGAAGTTAACCTGGTGATACCGATCCGAAGAGCCTATCAAGTGAAGCCCCCTGAAATACGGAGAATAAGAATCTTAGAGGTAAATCCGAGGACAAGCAGGTATAACTAAGGATGTTGGAAAGGGACGGAGGTCTGGCTGGAGCTCGGTGGCCAGTAGCTTTGGATTTAGGGAAAGATTGTTGTTCCGGGAAGACTTTTTCAGACAGGGATGAAACTTAGGTTTCGACTTCCCCGGACAGCAAAGTTGACAGGCTTGTCGCTTCCCGGCCTATCGCTTTCATACCTGCTCACTCCCCCTACTTACTTCTTCACCCCCTCCGCTTCATTTGGCATTTGCCAGCAGGCACTCGCTGTGCCTGTACGTTTCGCAGAGCAGCTATCAAGGGCAGTTTCAGGGATCGTTACTCTTACGAAGGGTTTTTTGGATACCTCTTTTCGGAGCAGTAGAGTGTAAGTGTAGAAAAGTTTGTGACTGTTAAGAAAGTTCGTCGTCGGGTTCACTAATTGAACTGAGTTGTATCTAGTACTGAGAACGATCTTTTTTTGTAGTGAAACCAGTTGTCATCTAGTGTACAGTTTGTCATATTTATATCATTGCAGTAGCATCACCTTCTTATATGTTCTCTGGTAAATCTGAGTCTGTACTGTAAGACAATATACATTTCTGAAAGCATGGGCTCGATATGTTTCTCTTTTTACTTTTGGAGCTACACTATTTTAATTTTAACTTTTTATTACCAAAAAAGTATAAATTATGTTATCTTGAGTAATATTTTTTGTCGTTTGTTAAACATCTAAACAGAAGCTCCTTTTTGATATGTGTGTGTGTGTATACAAATTGTGTCAGTATGTCTCCTAAGAAAGTAATTACTTTAAAATTCCTCTTGTCGTATGGATGACAAAACCACCACAGTAACTTCATTGCCTTTGCTTGGCTAAAATTCAGGACATACTTCTGACAATTTAGAGTGTATTGGTGAGGATGGTGAAACGGAGTATTTAGAAGTAAACCACCCCTAATTTTTTTTTTGAGGCTTTTAGTAGACATAACAATGCCTTCTGTGAGAATGGGATATAAGGGACGTTTCTCTTTCTAAATGCATGCGTACTAAATACAGAAGCAATTAAAATATCATAACTTTTAAATTGGAGGTACTCTATGTGTTTATATGATTTTTAAAATTATTTCATATGCATACATTTCTAGGTTGTTCAGCAGAAGTCTTGGAGTGCATTTTCAGTGGTTACGGTGAAAAAATGACTACTAAAAATTTAGAAACCAAAGGTAAGTGGCTTTTTTATAATTGTTTTTAAAACATGACATTTATGACGATGTGAAGGAACGTTTGAGCCAGATAACTAGATCTCATGGACCCCCTTGGGAATCATTTGTTATTTCAGATCCCTTTATGTTTATTTTTTAGTGCAGTGTTTACATTTCAGTACTTTAGATGTACAAGTGAAATTTAACATCATTAGTTAGAATTTATTAGGTGACTACTCTTAAACATTTAATGTTAATGCAAAGTTTTTAACAGCTATATTCCCTATACACTAGAAGATTACGATTTAAATAAGAATACACATTTTAAAGATTTAAGTAGATAGACAAAGCAACTAGGGTGTATCAAAGATCTCTTTCATGTTGTATTAGTTTGCTGGGGTTGCTGTAACAAAGTACCACAAACTGCATGGCTTGAACAACAAAATGTATTCTCTCAGTTCTGGAGGCTAGAAGTCCAAGATGAAAATGTCAACAAGGCTATGCTCCTTCGGAAGGCATTAGAGACACTCTCCTAGCTTCCAGCGGCTTGCTGGCAGTCTTTGGTGCTCCTTGTCTTGTAGACGTACCACCCTTATCTCCGCCTTCGTATTCACATGGCATTCTCCCTATGTGCATGTTTTTGTGTCTAAATTTACCCTTTTTATAAAGACAGCACTCATATTGAAAAAAGGAACCCAGTCTACTCCTGTATGATTTCATCTTAACTAATTACATCTGCAGTGATCCTGTTTCCAAATGAAGTCTCATTCTGAGGTAGTGGGGGGTTAGTACTTCAACAAATAAAGATTTGGGGGACACAATTCAACCCCTAAATTGCTAAATACAGTAGTCACTTTTTAGTCCTAGCTGATTTGTCCTCTCTAATATTTAATACTGTTGACCATTCCCTGCCTTTTGAGATACGTTCTTTTGATGACTTCCATGACATCACTTTTATTTTCAGTCTACTCTGTAGCCTTTCACTGTCCAATGCGGTAATTACATGTGGCTATTTGAATTTTAATTAATATTTTTTAAAAATTAAAAATTCAGTTTCTCAATGACGCTTGCCAAACTTCAAGTGGTCGGTAGGCAAATATGGCTAGTGGCTATTTCAATCATTGAAGAAAATTCTGTTGGACAGCCCTGCTGTAGCTGTATCTTCTCTCTTTCTTTTTCAGCCTCTTCTCCTTCTTATTTATCTTTTAAGTATCAACACTTTCCACCACTGTTTCTTTTCTACTCTCATGACTTCAGTAATTATCTATATAAATGACTTCCAAATCTATCTATATCCCTAATCTCCTTCCTTATGATTCATACCCTTATAGACTACTGCCTACTGGCCATCTTCACGTAGCTATAGGCAACAATTTTAACATGTCCCATAGTGAACTTCTCCTGACCCAGCTTATTCTTTGGATGGGTTGAGTTCTGCATGCTAGGACCATCAGTTAAAGATGGAAAACTGTTTTCTAGATGCCAATTTTTCAGCAAACTGACCTCCAGCCACAAACCCTTTCTAAAAGCAGGTTGAAATAAGTTTAAGAAACAAGGAAGAAAGATCATGCTAATAAATATTTAATTGAATTTAATTCAGCTTTGCAACAGCATTTCATAAGTCACCAGAAGGCTTTTATACCATTAGATAAGCAAGTCAGAGACTGTAATGAAAGTAATAAACTGGGGATTAATGGGAAATAAGAGCAGTTAAATAATTAATGTGAAAGCAACCAACATGGTGCTTGTCAAAAAGCAAAAACTAAATACAATATTATGATTAGTCATTAGAAGTACTGGCAAGTTCTCTGTGAAATTAAATTACTTTTTAATATTTATTATTACTTGTTTTTAATGAGGATTAGAGTTATAAGGCACTTTAACAAACATTATTTTGTGTGATCTTAATTATCCAGTAAGGAAAATAATTCTATTAGCCATATTTCTATTTAATCTGTCATCTGATGTTAGTGAACAAAAGTTACTTGTATTGCATGGCCTGTGAAAAGGTGTACTTGGTTGACATTTGTCAGTTGTCTGTGCTTCCTGTAACTGCCTCAGGAGATAAGTACAGTTGTTTGGTATAGCAACAGAACTTCCTCTCAGAAGACATTTGAGCAGCACTGTCATCATAAGAGGGTTGTATCATGGCTGCTAGTGCTGTTTCTGAAAGGGAAACATACAGTAAATAGTAACAATTAGAAACTTAAAATCCAAAGCTTTTCTTGGATGTGGGATTAAAATTGAAAATAAAGCTATTAAAGTCAAATAGTTTAGTAATAGTAGACCAAATAGAAAGGTCTGAGACATTTAAATATTTTTGATTCCATAAAATAGTCTAACACTAGTTCTGTAGAATAATAGGTGTTAGGTAAAAAAGATATTCCATGAGCAGATAAATTTGATGAATGCTGTATTAAAAGAGAGGCTATACTATGGGACCTCTCAGAGTCCTATAGTATAACTTTAATACTAATGTACACTGAAACTCTGTAGAGATGCAGTATGCAACATTGCCCACACTTATTTGACCAGGGAACTCTATCCATAGAGCCTGTGGTAAGAAGAATGCTTAGATTCCACTTCAGTAAATCTTGATGTTACTCTTAAGTCCATTGTATGTAACTTATTTTACTAATTTGATAATAACTAACTAAACTTTATTAGGTGATATGGGTGACATTTAAAAAGACTCTTGATTTAAAATTACCACATGACAATCCCTAATTTGTTTAACTGTATCATAGCTGAATTTGTATATGTTCTGGAAAGTCTTTCAGACTATAACCAAGTTAGGAATTAATGATTTAGGGTAGAGGAAAAAAAAATAAAGCAGTTTTTAAATGGGTTAGTTTTTGGATGTTAAAAATGAAACACTCTAGGTAGTGTATTAACAGACTAATGAACTTCAGTAAGCATTTATTCATTTTCTCTGTGACAAGGACCATTTTATTAGTTCATGACACAAAGATTAGGAGGCAGTCCATACCCTAAAGAGCTCCCAACAGTCTAGTCTACAAGAGAAACAAATTATTTTTAAAATATATACTACCATGTTTGCATTACTCTGAAAGCACCAAGGGATGGGAGGAGGATGAGGTTAAGTGCTTTGTCCAAGGTCACACAATACATGGCAGTAGGGACTTAAGTTATTTTAACTCAGGCTCTAGTGAGTTAGATTTCTTTTCACTACCCCATTCTGCTGACTTAGAGTACCTCTCATCATAGATTGAAGTTTTATGAATAAAAGAGAAATATTTGTTCAATGACAGACAATAAATTTTTTTTTGCCTCAATATTCTAGAGCAAGGGTTGGCAAATTGTGGCCCTCAGCCTCCTGATAATATCTGCAATCAGTTTGATAATAGTGGACATTAACACTATTTAAGCCAAACATCCTGAATTAAAAAAAAAATCTGTTCTTCCCATTATTAGACCTATGTTATCAAAAAACTGTTTTCAATTATTGTTGTTATAGTTTGAATTTCATCAATACATTTTTTTTCTCTTACTAAATACTTACGTGGTATCCTCAATTTTACCTTTTGGTTCACAAAGCCTAAATATTTACTCTCTGGTCCTTTACAGAAAAAGTTTGCCAGCTCCCATTCTAGAATGTTAGACTAGTGACCTTCTTTTGTTCTTTCCCTACATTTCACCAATCCTGATAGGCAATACGAATGAGCAAACCTTAGATATGTTTTAATTCATTGATAATTGATCACAGGTGGAAGTAATGATGATGAATAATTTAAGGATTGTTTTGTTGGTTCCCTTCAAATAGTGGGGAAGAATAAGGATTGGTGTTTTTCTTGACTTAAGCGTTACTCATAATTATGGAGCTGTTACCATAGGTCCTTGTCTTCCCAATTGAGATAAGGTAATTATTCGTAAATGTGTCCTGGATTGTGCCTACTGCATATGTAATAAAGGTTTCTAGGTATGTCACAAGGAAAAGTAGAATTACGAAAGTTACCAGGTGAGAAAATGTTAAGCCCTGGCTCCTAACGGCCTGTTTACCTATGCACATTAGCTAGAATCATAGTTATTACTGAGCAGGAGCTCTCACGTAACATATAATACAACTTTGATATTCATAAATGCTTGAGTAAGTAGAACAGTTTAAATAAAGTTAAGAGTAAATTGGGGTGGAAACAAGTTGGTTGAACTTCTTGATTTTCCAACAAGGTATTTTGTTCAAAAAGAGATTTCTGTTAAATACCTATTAATGGTTCTTTGCCTTTTAAATTTAACTTTAATCATTTTGTAATTTGTTCTTGAATCTCTGTTACTTAAAATTCCAACTCAAAAATGTTACAGCTTGCCTAGAAATTTTATTTGACCATAATGGAAGTATCACACCTGTTTTTTATTTCCTCAGCCTCAGTGGGCCTGAACCATGGCTGTAGTGTGTATTTTTATTGTTGATGGTTTTTATTAATTTATAGTTAATACATGATTCTGTGTTACTTCTTAAATGCCAGAATGTCTTATTGACAAGATTAGACAAGTTAGTTAAGTTTAGACAAACTTAAAATCAGATTTTAAGAATACAGGTAGCTGGGTGTGATGGCTCACATCTGTAATCCAAGCACTTTGGGAGGCTGAGGCCAGAGAATTGCTTGAGCCTAGGATTTCAAGACCATTCTGGACAACATGATGAAACGCTATCTCTACAAAAAAAAAAAAAATACAAAAAAAAATACAAAAAATTATTTGGTCATGGTGGCACATGCCTGTAGTCCCAGCTACTTGGGAGGCTGAGGTGGGAGGATCACCTGAGCCCAGGAAGTCAAGGCTGCAGTTAGCTGTTTTTAAATGATTCAGTGGAAGTTCTCCCTGTCAGTGCTACCATGCTTTGTTTTAACTAATTTACCAAACCCAGCATGTTAGGCCTTTATTTCACTTTCTGAAGTATTCCTTTGTTTATCTTTTTAAAAGTAGAGTCAATCCCAAGGCCCAAGGGGTGTTTAAACTTAGTTTACATTTCATATAGAAATGACACGATTTTATTCTAATGTAAAATGTTTTGTAAAATAGAACACATTAATTATACCTCAGCTATGTTTCCACCTCCTGTCTAATTAACATAACTCGAGGTTCCCAGAACATTTCTACATGGGAAAAATTTGAAAAAAGTAAATCTGTTACTTGAATAAATAGTCCTATAGTCTAGCAATATAACTTTAAGATTTACATAAGAGAATGAAAGTCAGAATTGTATTTTATGGCATTAAATAAATTAACTTTATTTCTGTCCATATCAACATCCAAAGTTTATTAGGAATTTATTTAAAGAATAATAAAAGCAATAGGACCTAACATTTAATGAGGGCTTACTGTGTCAAATACCATTCTAAACAGTTTACATGTATTCTTATTTATTTTTAAGTACCATATAAATCATAGGTATTGAGCATGCAAATAGATAAATAGTAAGGATATTAGGCATAGATCCACAGATACACTGGTAGAGTGATTTTCGAAGGCATTTTGGCCGTACAGATCTTCACCAAACCCATTAATTTTATGCTTGGGAATTTATTTGAAAAAATAACTCAGAAGTTAAGAAAAATATGTAGGCATAAAAGTGTTCAATAAAGCCTTATTTATTATAGTGAAAAATTGTAAAGAGTCTAAATATTCAACAGTAGAATAATAAGAAAGTAAATGCTATATTAACTTGAAGGGAATATATTCTAGCCATAAAATAAAAAATATGTTAAGCTTACGAAATTTATTACTGTTACAAGTATAAAAGGAATTCTGTTTTAAGTCTTTGTTTTAGGAGATTACATTACACACACACATATATATAAAAAACATAAAAACATATATACATATAAAACATATACATATATAAAACATATATATATATATATATATATATATGATTTGGCTGGACAGTGATGAATTCACTGAAGACCAATCAGTAGTTCATGATTGTTCTTAATGTTTCTATAGACATAAAATTTCTATTGAAATATTTTTATACCACTTACCTGCACACTTATTATATATTATCCTGTAATACATTTTATCTTTTTATATGTATGTTCTGTCCCCTAAATTAGGTAGTAAATTTCTAAAGCATAGTGGTCTTACCTCATAGAATGTCTAGCCTTCATTAGGTACCCAGCACCATGTTTGCTGCCCGTGACCACTCAGAGTTCATCATTATAACCATTGTTACTGATCTGTGTGCTCGTCTTTTGTCCCTCCCCTTGTTATCATTCATTTATTGTTTATAACATATATACATATATATACACACACACACTACATGCAAGGCGTTTTATTGGGAATACAGTGCACTCAAAATAAATTGAAAGCCACTAGAGGGAATGAGAGAACAATAAAAGAATTTGGGTATGATACGGTGAAAGTGAGGTATAAGGATGTTTAATCTGACAGTCCAGTGTAGTTTCACTTGTGTAAGCAGGACATAAACTGTTAGGCCTAATAATAGGATTGAATCTTTTCTTAATAAATTTTTCAGTGTAACATATATGTTGCTTCCTCTTACTCCAAGAGTTCACAAAACAGATGAATCTCTTATGATGTAGATGGTTTCAAATATGCATTTATATAGCTGACATTTATTTTTAACTAACATTATTGAGTGTCTACAGTATGCCAAGCATTTCATCTTATTACATTTTTTCTTACCAAAATTCTATAGCAAAGTTGTTATGATCTCCGGTTTGCAAATTAGGAAATAGAGATTCATGGAAGATTAAATTATTTACCCAGGGTTATACTAGAAAGTAAAAGTCAGAACCAAATATTCTGATTCCAAATCTCTTGTCTACTGAAGGAAAGTTTAAACATGTATCTTTTGTTGACACATGATTGTTTTGAAAATTACTTTTTCTCTGATTTTTTTTGCATTCTTTTTAGTGCCAGTAATTTTGAATATAGGGTATAGCATGTCTTAGCATTTTCTGGGCATTTCTTCTTGGTAAGTAGTTTCTGTTTTGTTTCCTTTTTGTTAGTCACCGTTACTTCATCCCCAATCCGAGGAGCAGGAGATGGAATGGAAACTGAGGAACCACCTAAATCTGTTGAAGTTACCTCCGGAGTCCAATCTAGAAAGCATCATAGTCTTCAGAGTCCATGGAAGAAAGCAGTTCCATCAGAGAGCCCAGGAGTTCTTCAGCTAGGGAAAATGCTCACTGAAAAAGCAATGGAAGTTAAAGCTGTAAGAATATTAGTTCCCAAAGCTGCTATAACTCATGATATCCCCAACAAAAATACAAAGGTTAAGTCTCTGGGACATCATAAAGGAGAATTCCTTGGTCAGTCAGAGGGAGTTATAGAACCTAATAAGGAACTCTCAGAGGTAAAGAATGTATTGGAAAAGCTCAAGAATTCTGAAAGAAGGTTACTGCAGGACAAAGAAGGTCTTTCAAACCAGCTCCGTGTACAGACAGAGGTAAGAAGAGCCTTAATTGATAAAATGAGTACTACTCTTTACATCTGGACCTTTTAAACCTGCATGTTAGAAAACTACATTTCTTTATGGGAATGTCATTCATCCTAGCTTGTCATTTCTCTAAAATGCTTCCTCTTAAATTTCTCATTCTTTCTCAGTTCTCTAGGGATACTTTATATTGGGAACTTATACTCTAAACCTCATTGAAGATGGAAGTATGAGGTGCTTTGGACAAGACCACCAATAAGTTGTAAAAGTAGGTTACAATTATAAACTGCCAGACCAAAGATTGACCAAGTCAGGCATAGTAATTGACCAGCAGTCCTTGTTTTAAGGATCCGTAAATTCCAAGTATTTTTGCTTGTGTATACGGGATACTTGGAATAAAGAGAATGGTGGTATAACTTACTGTGTCTTCATTGTAAATGAAAAAAATCTGTAGCCCTTAAGTGTGTTGCTTTAATCTTTGCATCTTAGTAAAAATTGCCTTGCCCCTTCCCTTGTTTCTCTATTAGACCATGCATCTTTTGGCTAGATACAAGTCTTCATAAGTGAGACCATGGTTAGTGTTTTTATACAAATATATTTTTAAATAACTAATTTCTCATTACAAAATGTAGTACAAATTTATGTGTAAAAATTTTAGAAAATACAGAAAAACACAATGAAAATAGTGCCACCTGAATCATTTCATCCAGCTATACGTGCATAACCATATACATTGAGTTCATTTAGTGTTACAACCCACTTTTTTCAGTTATTAATGTCTGCCATGTCACAGAATATTCTATTACAGTGTCATTATTAATAGCAACAGTGTTCTTCAATAGCTATACCATATACCAATAACTGTTATTGGATATCTGTTTTAATTTTTTGCTCTTTTCAGTAATGATGTAAAGAACATACTTAGAAACATGCTGGATTACTTACTTTGCTTTATTTTTTAAAAGTAAATTCTTAGGATGCAATACACTAACTTATAAATGTTTAATAAAAAACATAAAACATTCTCTGTCATATTTTTTATCAAAATGTATTGGTTTTGTTTTAATTTTTTTTCCTTTAAGTGTTGACTAGAAGCAATTTGTTATTTTCATAATTCTTTTTACTCTTACTACAAGAGGCTCAGTTTATTACCACATGGACTGTGGATATAGATGTATGGAGAGAAGTAGAGAGAGATGGTTTGTATATTGTATGGAACTTAAATATTTAATTTCACTTTTTGATAGAAACTTTAAGTCACGGAGGTCCAAAATTACACAGAAACACAGTCTCTTTTTGTTAATTTTGTTACATTAAAGTTAGTGATATTACTTTGAGCTTGTTGTATTGATTACGTTCTCTTCTAGGTAAATCGTGAGTTAAAAAAGTTACTGGTGGCTTCTGTTGGGGATGATCTTCAGTATCACTTTGAACGTCTAGCCCGTGAGAAAAATCAGCTTATTTTAGAAAATGAAGCCCTAGGTCGAAACACAGCTCAGCTTTCTGAACAGTTAGAACGTATGTCAATACAGTGTGATGTATGGCGAAGTAAATTCCTTGCAAGCAGGTATTTTCTACAGCAAATAGTATTTCACTTCCTAGTTTTTGCTCCATCAGGTTTTTGATCTATAACACAAGAAAGTAGATGTAGTGTGAAAATTTCTGACTAAGGTCATCAGAGTACTTCATTTAAGATGTGGACTCTCTCTCTTCTGGATAGTCACACAGTCTCCCTAAATGAAGAAGTGATATAAGGATCATCCCTTATTCCTGAGTTCTAGTTGACTGTATAGTAAAAATACAATATTTAAGACTGAAACAAAACTGTAAACTCAGACATCTAGTAAACATTAAAATCACAAAAAGCCAAACTAAATTATTTTTCCCCATTCAAATATTTGGACTCCCCAAGATAATATTATTCATTCTAAATGTGCTTTTCTCATTGTTCTTTTAACTATATAATAAAGCTTCCCAACCTTTTTCTCTCTATGCACAAATAGAAAATTATAACATTTTTATGACATACTGGATGAGGCTACTCTCATATGGCAGCAAAGACCCTGGGGTCCTCATCCAGGCCTCTCAACACACTGGTGGTTGGGAAACTGCTATATAGTATGATTCTTTGTCTGTTTATCCCCTCCCTGCCTCAACTGATAGTTACGAGATAACAAGATCTGGATGTTATCCATCTGTGTATTTCTGGAACTTAGCAAAATACTTTATAGAGTATGTTTCATAACTGTTGATTTAAATTGAATCATCTGGAGATTTCTCATAAAACAACCAAAGGTTTACAGGTTGTATTTGAAGAACCATTGATTTTGATGAATACATTTTTAGGAAAATGTTTTTTAATGTCTTAATATCTCTGACACTTTGTAGTAGTAGTTCACTCTCTTTAACAGTCTTTTGTTTATCTCCTAATTGTGCTAGTTCATTATGCTATTTGGAAAAATGAACTATTTATTCACTTAGAATGAAAGTTAATTGAGTTAATTCTCATTGTACATTTTAAGAGGCAAATCATGAATATATTGTACAAATTTTTGCAATATGCAACTTTTTAACATCCTGATCAACACCAATAGTAACATTTCATTAGATTTTTAAATAAAAATTAAATATGACTTTATTGGTATTTTAATTGATGTAATCTTCTAATGTCAACATTGTTTTCATTTTGAGGAATTTGGTAGTAACTGCAGTCTCAGACTTAAATTTTAATTTTAAATTTTTCAGCCGATTAACCATACTTGAACATTTTGCTTCAATTCCATCAATAGAAAACTGGTTAAATAAAATTTTGTGTATCCAATCAGTAGAAAACATGAAGCTAATTTTTGAAAAAAGGGAATGAGATAGCTGTATATGTGCTAATATGGATAAGTCTCTAAGATAAATTATTAAATGAAAAACTAAGATTTAGAAAAGTTCGTATTCAGTATCTCTTTTTGTAAATAAAGTGGATAAATTTATTTTTAACACATGTATATGTTGAAATATACATAAATTTTTTTTTGAGAAGTGTAAAAAAACTTTGTTGACTGCATATAAAAGGATAGGGATGCTGGGCATGACAAAAGAATTTATATAAATCTTTTTATATTAATATTTTTCTGAGGGCAAAGAGGTAATTGAGTGAAGAAGATAATTTAGTTTTGTTTGTCTCTTTAAGTTTTTCTGTATTTAAAAATTTAATAATTTTTTCTTTCAAATTTTGGTCAATCTAAAGTAAGATTGAGATGTACTCCAAAAGTCATTATATAGGAAAGTTGAATAACTTTTGCCTTTGTCATTGTCTAAATGAATATTTTAACTGAATCCCTTTAATGAACTCTAAGCTAATAAACATTTTTAATGTTCTTTAGCCAAAATTTAAAAACTGTGAAGTAACTATACTATGTTAAATCTTTGTTAGCTTCTGAAAGTGACAGTCACAAAGTAGTATATTCAATTTTTTACACTGTATTATTGTCAGCAAATTTATATGTAAGACTTTAATCTTTTTCAGGGTAATGGCAGATGAGTTAACCAACTCAAGAGCAGTTTTACAGCGTCAAAACCGTGATGCACACGGGGCTATACAAGATCTCCTAAGTGAACGGGAACAGTTTCGTCAAGAAATGATAGCTACCCAGAAGTATGGCGCTTGTTTACATTCTGAACTCTTCTGCTTTCTCCTGCAAATTAAGTTATTGTAGTTTTGGTTTTTTTGTTTGTTTGTTTTTGTTTTGGGTGTGTCTACATTTGATAACTTACTGAGCATATATTTTTAGTAGCATTTTAAAATAGATGCTCTGGGAGGGAAGAGGACTGAAAAAATAGAAGGCATGCTTTTCACATTCTTAATTGGGGAAATAATTAGTTATATCTATAGTAGAAGGATTCTCTGGATTTAAAAGCAATTGCTGGTTATAGTTGTAGTCGTACAGTTTTTGGGAGAAGCCAAGGAGTGTACCTGTCTCTCCTGTGGGAAGAGATATTTTTGAAGACTTCCTACAGTATTAGAGCTTGTTTTCATGTCCATATACTCCAGAACTATCAAAATTGATGGTCTTCCTTAAAAGCCTTTTGCATTTTTATATAGTTGATTTATTACACATAGAATCAGTAAGTGTCAAAGAGCAAATTATAGGGGAAATTAGAAGAATGAAAACACAAGAAACATCTAACCAGTTTAATCAGGAAAAAAAGAGAAGATATACATTACCAGTATCAGGAATGAAGGGGGGGGTGTACAATATGGACTCTATACACATAAAAAAGATAATACAGAAATGTTATGAACAAATCCATGTCAATAAATTCAGTAATTTAGATGAAATGGACAAACTCCGTGAAAGACAAACTACCAAAGGTTACTCAAGAACAAATAGATAACCTGAATAGCCCTAACCTATTAAAGCAAATATAATTTATAGTTAAAAATTAAATATTTTCCAGTAAAGGAAATTCCAGGTCTAGATGGATTCACTGATGAATGCTAGTAAACATCTAAGGAAGACATAAAACCAAACTTACAAAAATTATTCTAGAAAACAGAAGAGAAGGAAACAATTTCCAACTCATTTCATGAGACCAGCATTGTCTTGATATCAGAACCATTAGCCAAAAACCACCAACTAATATCTCTAATGAACATAAATGCAAAAATCCTTAACAGAATTTCAGTGAATCAAGTCCAACAATACAGAAAAAGTTTTATACATTTTGACCAAGTAAAGTGAATCCCAGGAATTGTAGATTGGTTTAGCATTCAAGAATCAATTAATGTAACTCACCAAAAAAGAAAAACCGTATGAATATCCCCATAGTTGCACAAATTATGTAAGTAGTTCCTATACTAAAAGGTGAGAACAAAGAAAACTACTGTTTGTTAAATGATTTTCAGACAACAACCTAGTAGGTTAACATATGCTTTCTGTAGTCTAACTTACTTAAGACATCCGAATTTATGGAACTCTGAGAGAGAAAGGGATCAGAGAAAGATGTTATATAATTTCAGAAATATTTGTATTACCTATTTACTATTATTAATTTTTACATTTTGCTCTCTTACTAATGTCCGGTGTTCATGTGTGTTCTATGCAGATTATTGGAGGAGCTCTTAGTTTCCTTGCAATGGGGAAGAGAGCAAACTTACTCCCCTAGTGTACAACCCCACAGCACAGCAGAGCTAGCATTAACGAATCACAAGTTGGCAAAAGCAGTAAATTCTCATCTTCTGGGAAATGTTGGCATTAACAATCAAAAAAAGATTCCATCAACAGTTGAATTCTGCAGCACCCCAGCTGAGAAAATGGCTGAAACGGTAAAATATTTTCTTTTGTGATCTATGGAACTTCTAAGACTGTCCTTTTACTGAAAGGTGACATATCATGGAAAGCGTTTGGCATTAGGAATTAGGAAATGTGGGATCTAAACCACTGATGCTATTGAGTGTGTTATCTTGGAGAAAATTATTTCCTCTTCTGCGCTTTAATATTTTCTAACACTACTGTTCTATTTTTAAGGACAAAGTAATTGTTTTGAAAGAGGTCCTATGTTTTAGCTATTGAGTCACTGATAATCCTTTTCATGAGTTCATGTTGATATAAAAACCACTGCGTAGAATTTTTAATGTAGATTAAATTAGTAGATTCATAGATTAGATTACTTCTGATCTAAGAAATTACTTAATTTCCACATATAGATGGAAATGTATCAAATACTACAGTACAGATAGTATAGTCCTGGATGAATTCAGGGTCCATGCAGCTGGCTTGTCAAATACTCATCTCACATTTCTCTGACAACAACCAAGTTCACCTTCGTTACAACTCCCATGTGTCCATCTGGGTCCCTGCCTGTCGCCATAACTCTTGCACTATTAAAATCTTCAACTCAACATCTCTGTCTCTGTGATCTGTGATCTCAACTTTTTTTCTTTCCAACTCTGATTCTTCATTCTGACTCCCTGGATGTGAACACATCTTTGATCATATAATTGTTTTTATTCCCTTGGTCCCTATATTTTTTTCTGTATCTCATCAGCTCACTCTTTTAGTTTCTCTTCCCACATAGCTTTCCTAGACTCTATTCATAAGTGCCTTATTGCCTTATCTTCCTCTCCGAGTATGCTGCAAACCCCAGTCCTGTGTCAGTTCAGCTGTTTGCCTTTTTATTTCAGTACCCATCAAATACTACCTCACATTCAGCAGATGACTTTCCTTCCTAATCCACAGAAGAAAAAGGCGACAGAGGCAGAAAACTGCCTGAAGGTCTCATTTGATATCTAGAAGCCTATCTGCATGGCAGCATACATTTCTCTCAGAGGAAAAGGTGTCCTTCCTCTTCTCCTAAGCATACCTCCCCTCTAGGCCCTGGCTTCCCCCTCAACAGTTATTCCTTCTCTCTGTTGGCTCTTTCCTTTTGGCTTAAGAACATGTCCAAGCATCATTCATCTAAAAAAGAAAAATCTTCCCTCTATTATAAGATGTCTGGATATGGCTTTATCACCTTCCTTTCACATCCAAGAATCTTGGACAAGTTGTCCAGACATGTTTGTACTTAAACACCATCCATTCCTCAATTCCTACCGTCACTTAAATCTGTAGACTTCCTGCCCCACTATTCTCAGTAAGTACTCTTAAAAAGGTCATGAACATTTACTATCATATTATACTGTATCGAGCATTCCTTCCTGGAAACTCCCTGGACCTTTGTAACATCACTCTTTCTTGGCCCTGATGCTACCTCTCTGAGCTCTTCTTCATAGACTTTTTTCCTCCTTTAGATGTTCATGTTTTATAGGAATCTGTGTTCCCCTTTTCAAAATCTCTTCGTTCCTAAACACCATACTCTTGCAACGATTCACTACTTTTGTGACCATTGTTTCTAAGTTTTTGAGGGGGAGGGGCATCCTCTTCCTGTGACCCCTCTTGAGCTTTCTTTACATAACATACTTTCTCTATTCTCTTGGTGTTATTCTGTTTACCATAGCTTTATGCTTGTGACTTTTCCATCTCAGACTTTTTTCTGAGTCTGAGAGATTTATATCCAGCCAGGTATTTCCATCTACTTGTTCCACAGATGGCTAAAAATATAACCTCTTTTCTCCTTGCTTTTGCATTTGTACAACCCCCCTCCCCTAAAAATCTCCTCCTTTTCCTGTATTCCCTATCTTGATGAATTATACCTACTCTATAGTGCTGTTTTCAGATTTCGATAAAAAACACATATAAAGCCTGCAGCAGTTTCCAATATATTGTAATTTCTCAATAAATGGTAGCTATCATTTTTACTATTTCCTTCATTCCCCTAGTCCTGTTGATTTTACAGATCTTACCAGTTTTTTTCTAATTTATCCCCTCCCAAGTTCAAACACCTGACTTCCAGCCTAGCCCACTGCAGTTGCTCCCTCACTGATATCCCTGCCCTCCTTCTTAGCTGCTCCTGCCCACCCACTACTGGCAGAGAGTTATTTCAGAAGGCCAATTCAGTCATCAAACAGTTCCCAGTCTCCCTCATTATTGAATCAGAATTCATTCATATTGTATAGAAGGCTTTTTATAATCTTTCTTCCATCTCCCCTTTTCAAGAATCATTTCCCAAGTGTCACTACCCACTGCACTTCACATTCCAGCAGGGTTTAACCACTTTTTATGATGCACATAGGCCATTGTATCTCATGCCTCTGTACATACTTTTTCTTGTCTGGACTGCCCTCCCCACACCTCTTTTGTTGCCCAACCTCTGTACCACCTTTAAGAACCTGCCTTCTCTGAATCTTGCTGGCAATCTGAAGTGTTCCTTCTCCATCCTTCCATTGTACTTTGCACTTATATCTATAACTGCTCTTTACCATATTAAATTATAATAGTTTTATTTTCCATCCCTCTCCCAAACTGTAAACTCCTAAAGGGCTGGGGACTTTGTGTTTTTATGTTTCCTCAAGGTCTGGCATAATCCCTTGCACATACTAAGTGCTCAGCTATTTACTGAATGAGTCAGTACCTAAAATTAATCATTTTTATCCAAAATTTTGTTTCTCCTTTTCTATTCTCTTTGTTGGGAAATTGTGTCACTGCCTACTTAGTTGCTGCCAGTAGCATTTGGTATAGTGACCACTCCCTCTTTCTCGAACTACTCTTTCCGAGGTTTATATAACTTTATAGCTTACAGGCTTTTCCCTTTATCCAACCATTTTATTTCACTATACAATGTTAGGTATCCTCAGGGCTTGATTTAGATCCCCTTCTTCTCCCACACCTTTATCCACCACATTCTCCTATTTAACAAAACTGACAGCCCTTCTTCCTTAGTGTCTCTTAAACTTTTCAGTCCCATTGCTTCAAGGTGCCATCATTTCTTAGCTAGATTATTACAATAACCTCCCTTTTCCTGTTCTTATGTCTGCTTATGCATACTGCTTCCCCCATCCCCCACACTGTGTATAGAATGATCTCTCTGAAAGGCACCCTGCATAAAATCCTTCCCCATCACTTTCAGGCTAAAATACAGAAACCTTTCTGTTCATATTAGTGGGTCAGTCTCCTGCTCCTGAATTCCCTTAGCATTTTGTTTCTCGCTCTGTAAAGACCTATAATGTAATAACATCTTTATAGTATTTGAGAACTTATTTTCTCTTCTAAATTTATAAGCAATGTTAAGGTAAGCCCTTCATCTTTGCTTATCCTCTAACACCAAACAAACTTCCATAAAAATAGAAGGATCTCAAAAACTAAATTGAAAAAGCAGTCTAGTTGAAAAATAGAGGTGCTAAAGTAATAAAGTAAGTTGATGGCTCTTAAATGATGCCAGGACATTCTTAGAGTAGTGATGGCTCTTTGGGTTTGGTGGTAACTTAGAAGGGAAAAAAAAAATCTGCAGGACCACATGACCGCTAGGGAAACAGGCATCACCAACCATTCCAGAAAGCTGCTTTGAACAAGCCTTATATAAGAAATAGAGAAAGCACTTTTCCCAATTCATTTCAGAATTCTTTCCAATTGCAGTGCTTGCTACCTTTGTACCATAACCCAAACACATCATGTGGTGATGACTGGGAAAATAGGAACATGAGAATCAAGAGCTGTGAGCCAGGCACGTTATCCCTGCCCTTAACTGGAGAAATTTTTTCAGCTCAAGAGTTCCTGTTTTGGGTCTCAGTAAAGGAGACAGATTAGGAAAAATCAGAGCAGAAGAAGAATTAGGAGAGCATTGTGTTGTGGAACCCAGGAAACAAAAAGTGGCTGTAATCATAAAATACTGCATATAAATTAGAAAAAGAGAAATGAAAAGCCATTGATACTACAAATAAAAAGTTATCAAGGATTTTGAAATATCGTTTCCATAGAAGAATAAAAACAAAATCCTGATTCTGAGCAGTTGAATGAAAGATTGAAGAGGGGAAGTAGTAAGTCCATTTTGGTTAAGGAAAAGAAATTGACATCACTTAATGATATAATTGACATATTAAAAAACTGACATCTTGGGGGGCCGAGGCAGGCAGATCACAAGGTCAGGAGATCGAGACCATCCTAGCTAACACAGTGAAACCCCATCTCTATTAAAAATACAAAAAATTAGCCGGGCATGTTGGCGGGCGCCTGTAGTCCCAGCTACTCGAGAGGCAGAGGCAGGAGAATGGCGTGAACCCGGGAGGCAGAGCTTTCAGTGAGCCGAGATCGTGCCACTGCATTCCAGCCTGGGCCACAGAGCGAGACTCCGTCTCAAAAAAAAAAAAAAGACATAATGATATAACCTCATTTTCTTCTATGTTTTCCTGCTTTCCTACCAATATCTGTAAAACATTAACGTCATTATTTAAAAAAATATGTAACCTAGATAATATAGTAATCAGACATCATTGTTAAATTTACAGCTTAAGGAAGTAAGTTGTCTTTTCAATCAGATTAGTCATTCTGTTTTTTTAGTAATAGTTACATATTGATGAAGTGAAACTTTATAGGTAGGTATACATCAATGAAATCTCAGGCTTTTACCATCTATATTGCATACTTCTGACATTATATCTTATTTTCCTTAGGTTCTCAGAATTTTAGATCCAGTTACCTGTACAGAGAGTTCACCTGATAATCCATTTTTTGAGTCTTCACCAACCACCTTACTTGCTACAAAGAAAAATATTGGACGATTTCATCCCTATACTAGATATGAAAATATAACTTTCAATTGCTGCAATCACTGCCAGGGAGAACTGATTGCCCTTTAACAGTCAATATTTTGGAGGCATGCTAAGGTACTTCCTTATTACCCAAGAGTCATTATTATTTGGGAGCTGGGGTTCTTACAATGCTAGAAATAATATCACTTCCTATTTCCATAATGTATACACCCAAAGATATTTTATGTACTAGACTCCAGATTACCCTTTCTTAATCAATATCTCAGGGTAAGGAAAGAAAGAAACTATATAGATATATTTAAAATAGAGAATACTTTCCAAGCAATACATGATACTTTTCCTAAAAGACTCTAAAAGAAAAAGATTCTGTAACTCTCTTTTAGCACCAAATTATTGTTTATCTTGCTGGATATTTTATATGAACAGTGTTAATTTAGATGCACTAAAGCAAAGGTAGGCAAACTACAACCATGAGTCAAACATGGCCACACCCATTCATTTGCTATTGTCTAAGTTGGTTTTGCACTACAACTGCAGAGTTGAATAGATGCAGCAGATCCTTTACAGAAAAAGTTTTCTGACCTCAACTCTAAAGTAATTGTAGTAGGGAGCTGGAGGACTTCCTTTCCCTTTATGGTAATTTTTTGAGCTACAAAAGGGCCTTGCAGAAATGGGTGAAGGGATTAATCTTTTAAAAATAAATGCTATATATTAGGAAAATAAAAAATATTTTAGAGCCAAGTTAACAAGTACTTCAGCAAAACATGCTAGTTTTATGCAGGGGATTCTGTATTCCAAATGGACACAATCCGACATATATAAAAGAAACAGATTCTTAACTATTGACTCTTATTTAGCAAATGCAACAGACAAGAATATCCAACTTGATATTTATAAAAGGTGGACTTTTTCCAAAAGTGTATAAGCTCAAAGAAAAAATGCAACCTGTCAATTAATATATACTATGTAATATATATTATTGTGTATTTATGATTAGCCATCATAAATGCCCATTGCTTGGCCTTTAAGAATAATCACAAAATATTTATATTAAATTATACAAATTTGTTGCAGAAGTGCCTGTCAGAGAAATCTTCAAAAGACAAACCTGGTCAAATAATAATAATTTTAATGTCAATGATTTTTTTTGTCTGACTCATCTGAGTTATATTTAGTTTTCAAGTGGCAATAAATTTATCTACCTTCTTTATTGTGACTATTCCTTTTTTCCCCCAGAATTAGTGCTTTGGTTTAGGTCTTTGTCTAGCTTAACTACTTCCAATTGATTCTTCAGCCTTTTCTTTTAGGTTTACTTACTATAAAAGTCTCAGAAGAAAGCATAAGGGGAAAGCTTCATGACATTGTATTTGGCAATGATTTCTTGAATATAACAACAGAAGCACAGGCAACAAAAGAAAAAATAGATAAATTGAATTTCATCAAAATTTCAAATTTTTGTGCATCAAAAGATGCAGTGAAAAGGCAACACAGAGAATGGGAGAAAATATTTGCGAATCATATATCTGATAACCGTCTAGTGTCCAGAATATATAAAGCACTCCTACAACTCAACCACCAAAAAACAACCCAATAAAAATTAGCAAAGGGGCTGGGCATGGTGGCTCATGCCTGTAATCCTAGCACTTTGGGAGGCTGAGGCAGTCAGATCACCTGAGGCCAGGAGTTCAAGACCAGCCGAGCCAAGATGGCGAAACCCCATCTCTACTAAGAATACAAAAAATTGGCCTGGCGCAGTGGCTCACGCCTGTAATCTCAGCACTTTGGGAGGCCGAGGTGGGTGGATCACCAGAGGTTAGGAGTTCAAGATCAGCCTGGCCAAGATGGTGAAACCCCCGTCTCTACTAAAAATACAAAAAATTAGTTGGGCATGGTGGCGGGCACCTGTACTCCCAGCTACTCGGGAGGCTGAGACAGATAATTGCTTGAACCTGGGAGGCGGAGGTTGTAGTGAGCCGAGATCGCGCCACTGCACTCCAGCCTGGGTGACAGAGCAAAACTCTGTCTCAAAAAAAAAAGAATACAAAAAATAAGCCGTGTGTGGTAGTGGACGCCTGTATACCCAGCTACTGGAGAGGGTGAGGCAGGCGAATTGCTTGAACCCGGGAGGTGGAGGCTGCAGTGAGCCGAGATCGCGCCATTGTGCTCCAGCCTGGGCAACAAGAGCGAAACTTCCTCTCAAACAAAAACAAAAACAAAAAAAATTAGCAAAGGACCTGAATAGACATTTCTCCAAAAAGGATATATAGATGGCCAATAAGCACATCAAAAGATGCTCAGCATAACTACTCATTAAGGAAATGCAAATTAATACCACTTCACATCCATTAGGATGGCAGTTATCAAAAAAGCAAATTATAAATGTCAAAGATGTGGAGAAATTGGAACCCTTATGCATTGTTTGTGGGAATGTAAAATGTTGAAAACAGTGTGGCAGATCCTCAAAATATTAAACATACAGTTACCATATGGCCTAGCAATTCTGATTCTAGGTAGATTCCCAAAAGAAAGCAGAAACTAGAATAGATATTTGTACAACAGTGTTCACAGCTGCATTATTCACAATAGCCAAAAGGTGGATGTAACCCAGTGTCCATCGATGGATGAATAGATAAACAAAATCTGGTATATACATGTGAAGAAATACTATTCAGCCTTAAGGAATGAAATTTGATGCTACAATGTAGATGAACCTTTAGAATATTATACTAAGTGAAATAAGTCAGACACAAAAAGTCAAATGTCAAATGATTCCATTTATATGAGTTCCTAGAAGAGACAAATTTGTAGAGATGGAAAGCAGAATAGTGGTTATCAGGGACTGGAGAGAGTGTAGAATGGGAAGTTTTTATTTAGTGGGTATAGAATTAGAGATTGGGATGACAAAAATGTTCTGGAGATAAACAGTGATGATGGTTGTACAACAATGTCAGTCTACTTAATGCTACTGCATTGTACATTTAAAAAATATTTAAAATGGTAAATTTTACACGTTACAATTAAAAAACTAAAAAAAAATTATATACACTTTTGTAACCACAAACTAGTGGCACACTTCTGCAACTGTTGGTTTAACAGTGTCAATAACAATAATAAAGATAAGAGTTAGTGAGCTAAATTTAAAAAATAAAAAAGATCTCAAATCAGCAATCTAACATAACACCTTAAGGAAATAAAAAAAGAAGAACTAAACCCAATGTGAGAAGAAGGAAGGAAATTAAGATTAGAGTGCAGACAAATAGAGAATAGAAAAACAAGAGAGATAATCAAAGTCAACAGTTAGTTCTTTAAAAAGAAAGACCAAATTGACAAATCTGTAGCCATACTGACTAAGAAAAATAAAACAGGTAAAACTAAAATCAGAAATGAAAGTGGGGACATTATTAGTCACCTTACATAAAGAAAAACTGTACACCAATAAACTAGGTAAACTAGTTTACAGACAAATTCCTAGAAAGACATGTATTAGTCCACTCTCATGGTGCTACAAAGAAACCCGAGTAATTTATAAAGGAAAGAGGTTTTCAAAAAGGGAGAATTATTCTGAGGCTAGACCATGTGATGCTTTTACAGTGCACTTAAAAAAAATTTTTTTTCCCACACAAGAGATTTCTAAGTGTCTAAATTACACTTTTTCTTAAAAAACCCAGAGTAGCTTCTGTTGCAATAGCTATTAATGAAGAAAACAGAATTCAGTCAACTGAGAAGAAAAAAACTTTTGCTCAAAAAGACAAGGTCCTAAGAAATAAACAAAAACATAAAGGCCTTTTAAATACAAGCATGCACACATGCACACATACATTTACATATCTTGGATGTTAGCTTTTAATTAAGCTGACTTAACCATTGAGCTCCTAAAAATTATATTTTCCTTCCCAGAGGCCTCTCAGCAGGAATGGACCCAATACCTTCCATTTTTAAGTTTACATGGTATCAAAAGGATTAAGACAGATACTCAAACAAGTGGAGACAAATTTTGGACAACACAAGGGGAAGTGCACTCGGGCAAAACAGATTCAAAACCTGATCTCAATCAAAATGCAAAGCGGGTGTATAACCAAGCCTTATTATTGCTTCCCGTGGCACTGCCAGACAAATGGTTTAACAAGCCTAGATGGGAAAACAATAGGCTCCCAGCATACCATTCAATTAACTCACCCTTTGAGTTCGTCCACTCCTGATCTCCATTCTAACCCAGCATTGTAAGGGTTGTGCACTTTTGAGCACAGGACAGCCTTCAAGGGGGTCCCTGGGAAAATCTCACCTGCAGCTGCTGGGATCCCCCTAAAGACTGTCTCCTTGCAAGCCACTGGCCACTGAATGCAGCACCATTCCAGTCTCTCCTGGCTGGCACGCCAAATTTTGTTCCCAGACCAAACAGGTTCGGGCTGCTGTTTCTCGTGGCCCAATAACGAGATGCAAATGAACTGGGGAGGAAGGGAGTTTTCATTTCTGCAACCGGTTACAGGGAGAAGGCCTGGAAATTATCACCAGACCAATTCAAAATTACAAAGTTTTCCAGAGCTTATATACCTTCTAAGCTATATGTCCATGTGTAAGTGTGCATTCATCTAAGGATGTAAGTGATTAACTTCTTTTAATCTATAACTAAGGTCTGAGTCCTGAAGGCCTTCCTCTGGAGCCTCAGTAAATTTACTTAATCTAAATGGGTCCAGGTGCTGGGGCAGTTACCCTTGTCTCCTGCTAAATCATGGAGGTTTGGGGAGTTCCTTCAGACCCCCAATAAACTTGTTTGTGGAGGCCTGGGGAGTTTCTTCAGACCCACAATAAAACTTGTTCAATCCTAAATGGGCCCTGTTAAGAATTCCTGTATTATTTTGTCATGCTTTAAGGCCCAGGAAAGACCTAGGCAAAACTCTTGATGGGCTTATGTGGCATCCCAGCCTTTGTATAAGGAGACTGACTTTCAATATTTAACTTAACCCTTCAGTCAGTAGTGAAACAGTCATTATGGAGGCCTGCATTAGTGAGACCTGGCCTGCCACAATCCTGTGTTCATGTATTGAAAGACTGTATTATTAAGATGGCAGTACTACCCAAAGCAGTCTACAGATTCACTGAGAGCCCTATCAAAATTCCAACAGCCTTTCTGAAAAATGGAAAAGCTTACCATCAAACTCATATGGAATTGTAAACGCCGTGAATAGCCAAAACAATGCGGAAAAGGCCAAAGTTGGAGGACTGACACTTCCCAATTTCAAAACTTACTATAAAGCTACAGTGATCTAAACAGTGGGCTGTTGGCACAAGTACAGATGATACTAACATACAGATCAATAGAATAGAATTGAGGCTTCAGAAATAAACCCATACATCTATGGCCAACTGACTTTCAACAAATGATGCTGCAATAACTGAATGTACACATGCAAAAAAAAAGTTGAACCTCTATGTGATATTGCGATAGAAGAAATACATATTTTGGTCTTGTACCAGTTTCCTGGCACATAGCTCCTAAAACCCTTGCAACATCCCAAGTCCCCAAGCTGTGAGTATCTTTGTATGCTAATGAAATGACTAATGTCTGGGGGATCTGGATGGGGGGAAGTTGCCAGGAGGAACCAACCAAGTAATTAGAGAGTAGACCTCCAGGGGAGGGGGAAGTCCTGAAGGTTAAGTTGATTACCAGTAGCCAATGATTTAATCAGTCATGCCTTCATAATGAAGCCCCTCCATAAAAACCCAAAAGGTTTAGACAGCTTTCTAGGTTGCTGAACATGTGCAGGTACCGAGAGCATGGAAGTTCCACGACCCTTCCTCCATACCTTGCCCCACGAATCTCTTCAATCTGGCTATTCCTGAGTTGTATCCTTTTAAAAAGAGAAACAGAATGTCTCTCTGAGTTCTGTGAGCGATTCTAGCAAAGTACTGTGGGAACTGTAACCAGGGGACCTATTATTTGCAATTGATGTCTGAAGTGGGGGGCAGTTTCATGGGACTGAGCCTGGGTGTATGGTCTGCATTAACTCTGGTTAGCGTCAGAATTGAATTGTAGAATACCTACTTGGTGTCTGCAGAGAATGGGGAAATTGGTTGGTCTTGGGGAAAACAACCTAAACATCTGGTGTCAGAAGTGATGTACTGAGTATTGAGAGTATACAAGGAAAAAGTTTGTTTTTTCTTACTCTACCTCACGCCATATATAAAAATTAAGTAAAAATGAATCAAACTGGCCAGGTGCAGTGACTTACACCTGTAATCCCAGCACTTTGGGAGGCTGAGGCAGGTGGATCAGCTGAGGTCAGGAGTTTGAGACCAGCCTGACCAACATGGCGAAACCCCGTCTCTACTAAAAATAAAAAAAAATTAGCTGGGCATGGTGGCGGGTGCCTGTAATCCCAGCTACTCAGCAGGCTGAGGCAGGAGAATCACTTGAACCCGGGAGGTGGAGGTTGCAGTGAGCTGAGATGTGCCACGGCACTCCAGCCTGGGTGACTGTGAGACTGTCTAAGGAAAAAAAAAAAAAAAACTTTGTCTCTTTTTTTTGAGATACGGTCTCACTCTGTCACCCAGGCTGGAGTGCAGTGATGCAATCTTGGCTCACTGCAACCTCCACTTCTGGGGTTCAAGCGATTCTCGTGCCTCAGCCTCCTGAGTAGCTGGGACTACAGGTGCATGGCACCATGCCCAACTAATTTTTGTATTTTTAGTAGAGACGGGGTTTCGCCATGTTGGCCAGGCCGGTCTCAAACTCCTGGCCTCAAGTGATCCTCCTGCCTCAACCTCCCAAAGTGCTAGGATTACAGGCGTGAGCCACCGCGCCCAGCCAGAAGTTTGTCTTTTAAACTTTGCCAGAATGCTTACAGTGACTGTTCATTCTCCATCACACTTGTATGCTTACCTTTGTCCTTCACCCCTTACATGCTCTTACATGTATCAGAAGTACTATTCCTCTACACACTGGATTCTTGTATACTCTTAAATATCACATATTCTACCAAGGAATGTAATCTTTATAATATAACTGAGAGAAAGGATTTTGCAACCATACAGATCAGTCTATGTGAACAAAATGTTCATGTCTATATAGTTTCCTTCTCTGCAGAACGACACTAATAGGGTTGTCATATGATTACATTATTTATATAAAGCATTTATAATACATTTTAAAATGTTTTAAGCTCTCAATAAAAGTTGGCTAATTTTGTAACATACCTACCTAAAATAGTATTACACATAATTGCTATTTTATCATTTCAAGTTTTATTTCAGATTCGGGGATACATATGTGCGTTAGTTACATGGGTATGTTGCATGTTGCTGAGGGTCCGGGTATGATTGGTCCCATCACCCAGGTAGAGAACATAGTACCCAATAGTTAGTTTTTCAACCCTTGCTCCCTTCCCTCACCCCCAGGAGTCCCCAGTGTCTACTGGGGACATCTTTATGTCCATGAATACACAATGTTTAGCTCTCACATATAGGGTGTATTTTTTAAGGTACTAACGGGTGGAATTAGGCCTACCCTATTGCTTAGCTTGCCGTGATTATTCAAATCCAAAGTTGACATAAATAGGACTTTAAGGCCTTGAACCAGGCTTGGTTAAGGAGTCACTCCTTCAGCCTTATGAAATGTTCCATTGTAATTTTTTAAAATAATAGGAAGTATGAATAGAAATCTGTACCTTTCTTGTGTTTTCTGCCAGAAACGTTAATAAAATAATTTAGAAGTAGAAGGACATAGAATTCATTCGTTGTTCAATTTGTTGCACAGACTAAGAGATGGCACAACACATTACAACACTGTGAGAAAAAAATTTATTTTGTTCTAGTGTTAACAAAACAAATTCACTGTCAATAAAAGATAAATACCATTTCCATAATTTAGAATACAACCAAAGTACACAGACCATAAGAAATCATATCCAAAATTTTGATAGCAGCTGCCCACTGAAATATTTAATAGAAACTTTCAGTTATAATGATCAGTAAAACGAAAAGGTTTGGCTTCTGACATATATAGGTGGTGCTGTAACTGTTTAGAACGCTTAGCTTCTAGTCGGAGCTGTCTAGTTCTCTCTCTGACAGCTTGTTGCTCTGCCATTTTTTCTATCCGTTTCCTTCTTAACCATCTGTAGAAACAGGCATGATCAGATTTGGTGAGTATCAACCTGAATACACTCTTCATGCTATAAAGTTACTATTATAGACAAAACAAATGGACATTTCTTTACAATGAAATACTGTCACAACACAAATTTTTAAGTATTAACTGAAAAATGTAAAGATTACACCCAAGGCTCATACAAGAAAGGACCGTTAGATTTGGGGTCAAATGTTTGAAATTGTCTGTCTTACAATGAAACTGCCAACTTAATTGGTTTTTTAATAATAAACACTATTTTATGTGTGCTGTAGATCCTATTCTTTTTTTAGAAACAGGATTTCTTACTATTTGGTAGATTCCAAATAACTTACTCTTTGTAACTAGCTGTATTCTAAAACATTACTTAGCTAGGTTAAGAATACTATCATGCAGAAATGCTGCCTTACTCTTCTTATAGGTAAATTATAGAGCTTTTAAGTCCACAAAATAGTTCTTAAAATGAAAAGTAAGCCAAACATGAAAACGTCAAAAGCAGGAAAGGAAAAGTCCACATTCTAACAAATTCAAGTCTTAAACCTTGTTTAAATAATAGCAAAAATAACTGCATATACATATATACCTGGTATGTAAGTGTGTATGTGGTATGTTTGTGTGTGTGTGTGTGTGTATGCACATACATACACCTGGTTTTGTTGTTGTTGTTTTTTCAGAAATCTAAACAACTAAATAACTGTATTAGAAAAAAAGAAACTTACTAAATATCATAATCTGATGATATGTGGTCCTGAATTGGCTACTAGTTTAAGCAAATAAACTGTAAGTCATTTATGGGTTAGTTGGGGAATAAATGGATATGGGCTGGATATTCGGTAATATCATTAATGAAAAGCAGATTGCAGAAATACAGTATGATCTCAGTATTTTGAAATTGTAAATACATGTACAGACAAATACTTAGACAGTATGCATACTGGTGTTAACAGTCACAATTTCTGGGTGATGAAAATGTAACTTGAAACCGCTCCATTTCTACAATGCACATTTACTGTTTCTGTTATAATAAAAGGGTATGTTAGAAAAAGAAAAAGGAGGCTGGGCATGGTGGCTCACGCCTCTAATCTCAGCACTTTGGGAGGCCAAGGTGGGCGGATCACTTGAGGTCTGGAGTTTGAGACCAGCCTGAGCAACATGGTGAGACCCCATCTCTACAAAAAAAATATAAAAATTAGCCAGGTGTGGTGGTGCACACCTGTGGTCCCAGCTACTTGGGAGGCTGAGGTGGGAAAATCACTTGAACCTGGGAGGGTGAGGTTGCAGTGAGCTGAGATCGTGCCACTGCACTCCAGCCTGGGTGACAGGAAAAGAAAAAGGAAGGAAGAGAAAAACAAAAGAAGGAAAGAGCAAAAGAGACTAAAGAATGAAATGAACTTCAAACAATTGGACTCAATATTCACATTTGGTCCCCCAACTCTCCCCACACTTGCTAGCAAAAATATGAAGCCACATCTGTATTGTCAGAATTAGGCAATGCAGTGTCTTACCCAAATAACTAAAAAATACCAGGTTTGCCTTAAATTACCAAAATATGTACCCAAATCTCCTTTGGTCTATACGGATTTTCCTCCTTAGTCCACCTGCCTTCCTTTTACTGGTAAATGCAACTTTTATTGGTTGCATTTATTTGTAAATTCAGTTTTTCTGAGGGCTATGTAGGAGAAGCTGTAACCAATCTTCGACCCATTTCTCAAAGAAATAAGTAAACAATAAATGATAAGGTATCAAAGGCTATCACACTGGTGCCATAAGAAATAATTTAAGTATTGAAAAGTATCTTGAAGAAAAATTGGTATGCATATATATATATAACTCCATATATATAATATATATAATAGAGTTAAAGAATTATACATTTTTAAAAGCATGAATTTAAAATTGAATAGGTACGTGCTGTAAGAGAAAACATTTTGAGGGTTTTTTTTTTCCAATCTTAATTGATCATATAACTTTTAAAATGAACATGAGGAAGGAGGAGGGGGGAAATGCCCTGCCTTTAACTTACTGTTTAAAGGCCCTTTCCCGGCCTTCTGTTCCTTTAAGGAAGAATAAACATTCCTCTTGCTTTCTTAGTTCTTCTGTCTGTCTTTCTTTCATCTGCTCTTCGTGCTTTTTTTTAAGCCATAATCGAAAAGCTTGTTGTGGATCTCTGTTTTCCTGCTGATTAGAAAAACAAGCTTTACTTAGTTTAGATAAACAAGAACTACGTTTTGAAGCCCTGCTTATGGGATCCTACAAGAATATATTTCCTACTCTTCAATTTTTCATAATAATGCCAGCCTCATTACCTGCATTCCTAGTATCCAAACCAAATACATCACACTTAAGTTTTAAGAATATCTTTCAGCAGTTACTTAATGGCTAAGCCCATTTTTCAAAACTGTAGTTCCTATTGTAAAGGGTGGCCATAAGGATTTTCAGTCATAAGAATTTTCTTATAAAGATAGCAGCCATGATAATTTTAACATAAGAAAAAGCTACTAGGAGTGGCTTATTTCGTGGTCCCTCAAAGTTCATGATGGATAGTATCTTCAGGGAATTTTCAAAAGTTCAAAGAGCTCTTATTTGGAGGAATAAAGGAGAGAAAGAGGACAGATTTGGTACTCTTTACCCTTGGGAAAAGTGTCACCTCATGTGGATTCCTGGCTAGAATGCAAAAGGAAAAGATACATTCATTTAATACTTCCCCCAAATATAAGCTTTGTGATCGAGCTTATATCTTGGATTTCCCTCATCTGTTTCCTATATCTTGCATTTTTTCCCTTGTTTGTAACCCACATTGCCAAATATGCTCTAGTCTAATTTAGAAGATTATTCAGGATCTTTGATGCACAACTGAACTTTGTGGAGAAGACCCCTGGATCTAAAGAATCATTGCCAAACACCTGGAAGTCTGGGAATTGCTAGAGATGACATAAAAATGTTCAATCGGGAGTTACAGATCAAAAGAGTCCAGATACAAAGTAATAGATAGGAGGAATAAGTTCTGGTGTTCTATTACACAGTAGAGTGACTACAGTTAACAATACCGTATATTTCAAAATAATGAGGAGAGGATTTTTGAATGTTCTCATCATAAAGAAATGACAAGTGTTTGAGGTAATATGCTAATTACACAATGTGTACATGTATCAAAACATCACACTGTACTCCATAAATATGTGAAATTATGTGTCAATTAAATACAATTTTAAAGTTAAAATATTTTTAAAGAGTCAAGGATTCAGGGAGCAACAGGATACATGGGTATCCCCATTCTTTTGTTCTTTCAACAGATATTCATAGTATTTACTACATAGCAGGCACTAAAGTACTGGGTTGCATTAATAAAATTAAGGTTCCCTCTCTCACACATTCTGTACTGTACAATACAGTAGCCACAAGTCATAAGTGGCTATTTAAATAAAATTTAAAATTCAGTTTCTCAGTCATACTAGCTACATTTCAAGTGCTTAACAGACACACATGGCTAGCAGCTACTCTAATGGACAGTGCAAATACAGAAAATTTCCATCATCCCAGAAAGTTCTATTGGACAGTGTTCTGCACAGACAGGATAAAAATAAGTGATTGACTGATTGATTGACTGATCTGTCTGATTCAAAAGAAAATATGGGAAGGAGGGTAATAAACGCAGCAGTGAGGAGAAAGGATGGTATTTAAATAGAAAGGGAGGAAGTTATGGGATATCTGGAGAAAAGCAGTGGTAACAATAAGAGCAAAGGAGCTAAGAAGGGATTGTGTTTGGCATGATCAATAAATAGCAAAGAAGTCAAAGTGAAGCTGTAGCAAAGTAGCTGAAGAGTGGAAGATGAAGTCAGGGAAGTAGCAGGGATCAGGTAATGTATAACCTTGCTGGCCATGGTAGGAACTTTGGATTTCATTTTGAGATGAGAAGCCATTGGGGGTTTCTGAGCATAAGTGACACAGTTTATTCACCATTTTAGAAATATCATTCTGGCTGCTATGTGGAAAACTGAATGAGGGAGAGGCAAGGTAGAAGGGGGCTGGGTTATTACGCTTTTGTAACAGCCCAGCCAACAGAAGAAAATAGTGGTTTAGATTAGGGTAGTGGGACTCTGTATATGCACTGAAGATAGAACCAACATAATTTGCTCAAAAATTGAATGGATAGTTTTATGTCATGCTTTAAATGATTATTTTTTAAATTATTCCAGGTTTATTAGTATAATAAAAATTCAAGAAAATATATTTTTAAAACTTAAGGTAAATTACAGCAGAACTATCATCGGAATGATAGACTGCATTGGTATGCAAATATGTCACTGCATAAGATCATAGCAAATAACTCTCAATAGTGGAGGGAACCAAAATAAAAAATTAGAGGAAAATAAAAAATTATAAAGATAAAATATGAATTATACACATAATTAGTAATGGGTTAAATTATCTGATTATAAAAAAGGATAAATGACTGAATTGGAGACTTTTGCATCTATCCATGATATCATAATTGGTATCAGATTTACCCTTCTGCCCTAATTAGCCATAAAGCTAGACAAAATGTATGCAGCAGCTTGATAACTGAGAGTAAGAAAAAACATGATATAACCCCCATATTCACCCTGGCTCTGTACTTGGTGACACTTTCCAGACAACGGTATAGGAAGGAGGAGTCATAGCATCAAGCAGTCACTAGTCTCACTGGGCTCATGAAACAGATAGGAGTCTGGGGCTGCTGAGACAGCTGAATTTCCAGGGCAGGGTACTAGAAATGAAGCAGTCATGTGGAGGAATGCTCCAAGAGTCTGTGTGGGGGTTTCCCTTGTGTCTTGGCAAGGCCTGGGCTGCACATGTGTAGAGTGAGGCTCTGTAAGGTCTAACAGTAGCTGCTGTTAATGAAGAAGATAATAAAGGTTGCATAGTTTTGGAGACATTGGAGTTCCAATCCAACTATAGTGGGAATACTTCATTACTTACCTTGGTCAACCACTTACAACCCTAAAAAGGCCATGCTTTGGAAGTAAGGGTCATGTCCTAGAGTAAGGACCATGCTCTAGGACTAAGGACAAAAGCAAAATAAACCCATCCTAACAAAGCATAAAACAAAGTCTGACAGGATCAAGAGTATTCCTTACTAATCTAACTGCCTACAAGAAAAAAATTCAATACCCTTTAAAGGAAAACAGTGTATTCTATATTTCCTTACAACTTTTATATTGAAAAGATCCACAGTCTATTAACCAATTTTAAAAAAATCACTGGATATCTAAAGAAACAAGAAAATGTGACCCATAATCCAGAGAAAGAGGCCTTCAACAGATCGATCCTAAGATGACATAGATATTGGCATTTAGATACAAACAGGTCTAATATTTAAGAAATGAAAAGATGAATATAAAAAAGGTCTAATATGTAAGAAATGAAAAGGTGAATATAATGAATAAACAGAGAATCTCAGTAAAGAAATGGAAATTTAAAAAAATAAACTGATAGGAGGATCCAAGATGGCCAAATAGGAACAGCTCCAGTCTGTAGCTCCCAGCGTGAGTGATGCAGAAGACAGGTGATTTCTGCATTTCCAACTGAGGTACCAGGTTCATCTCACTGGGGCTTGTCAGACAGTGGGTGCAGCCCACAGAGCACAGTGAGGCATCTCCTCACCCAGGAAGCACAAGGGGTCGGGGAATTCCCTTTCCTAGCCAAGGGAAGCTATGACAGATGGTACCTGGAAAACTGGGACACTCCCACCCGAATACTACACTTTTCCAACGGTCTTAGCAAACGGCACACCAGAAGATTATATCCCGCACCTGGCTCAGAGGGTCCCACTCCCACAGAGCCTCACTCACTGCTAACACAGCAGTCTGAGATCAAACTGCAATGCCACAGCAAGGCTAGGGGAGGGATGTCTGCCATTGCTGAGGCTTAAGTAGGTAAACAAAGCAGCTGAGAAGCTCCAACTGGGTGGAGCTGACCACAGCTCAAGGAGGCCTGCCTGCCTCTGTAGACTCTACCTCTGGGGGCAAGACACAGCTGAACAAAAGGCAGCAGAAACTTCTGCAGACTTAAACGTCCCAGTCTGACAGCTTTGAAGAGAGTAGTGGTTTTCCCAGCACGGAGTTTGAGATCTGAGAAAGGACAGACTGCCTCCTCAAGTGGGTCCCTGACGCCCAAGTAGGCTAACTGGGAGACACCTCCCAGTAGGGGCCAACTGACACCTCATACAGCCAGGTGCCCCTCTGAGACGAAGCTTCCAGAGGAAGGATCAGGCAGCAACATTTGCTGTTCTGCAATATTTGCTGTTCTGCAGCCTCTGCTGGTGAGACCCAAGCAAACCAGGGTCTGGAGTGGACCTCCAGCAAACTCCAATAGACCCACAGGTGAGGGTCCTGACTGTTAGAAGGAAAACTAACAAACAGAAAGGACATCCACACCAAAACCCCATCTGTACATCACCATCATCAAAGACCAAAGGTAGATAAGACCACAAAGATGGGGAGAAACCAGAGCAGAAAAGCTGAAAATTCTAAAAATCAGAGTGCCTCTTCTCCAAAGGAACGCAGCTCTTCCCCAGCAATGGAACAAAGCTGGATGGAGAATGACTTTGATGAGTTGAGAGAAGAAGGCTTCAGACAATCGGTAATAACAAACTTCTCCGAGCTAAAGAAGGATGTTTGAACCCATCACAAAGAAGCTAAAAACCTTGAAAAAAAGATTAGACGAATGGCTAACTAGAATAAACAGTGTAGAGGAGACCTTAAATGACCCGATGGAGCTGAAAACCATGGCACAAGAACTACGCGATGCATGCACAACCTTCAGTAGCCAATTTGATCAAGTGGAAGAAAGGGTGTCTGTGATTGAAGATCAAATGAATGAAATGAAGTGAGAAGAGAAGTTTAGAGAAAAAAGGGTAAAAAGAAATGAACAAAGCCTCCAAGAAATATGGGACTATGTGAAAAGACCAAATCTACGTCTGATTGGTGTACCTGAAAGTGACGGGGAGAATGGAACCAAGTTAGAAAACACTCTTCTGGATATGATCCAGGAGAACTTCCCCAAGCTAGCAAGGCAGGCCAACATTCAAATTCAGGAAATACAGCAAATACCACAAAGATACTCCTCAAGAAGAGCAACTCCAAGACACATAATTGTCAGATTTACTAAAGTTGAAATGAAGGAAAAAATGTTAAGGGCAGCCAGAGAGAAAGGTTGGGTTACCCACAAAGGGAAGCCCATCAGACTAACAGCGGATCTCTCGGCAGAAACTCTACAAGCCAGAAGAGAGTGGGGGCCAATATTCAACATTCTTAAAGAAAAGAATTTTCAACCCAGAATTTCATATCCAGCCAAACTAAGCTTCATAAGTGAAGGAGAAATAAAATACCTTAGAGACAAGCAAATGCTGAGAGATTTTGTCACCACCAGGCCTGCCCTAAAAGAGCTCCTGAAGGAAGCACTAAACATGGAAAGGAACAACCAGTACCAGCCACCGCAAAAACATGCCAAAATGTAAAGACCATCAAGGCTAGGAAGAAACTGCATCAACTAACAAGCAAAATAACCAGCTAACATCATAATGACAGGACCAAATACACACATAACAATATTAACTTTAAATGTAAATGGGCTAAATCCTCCAATTAAAAGACACAGACTGGCACATTGGATAAAGAGTCAAGACCCATCAGTGTGCTGTATTCAGGATACCCATGTGCAGAGACACACATAGGCTCAAAATAAAGGGAAGGAGGAAGATCTACCAAGCAAATGGAAAACAAAACAAACAAAAAAAAGCAGGGGTTGCAATCCTAGTCTCTGAAAAAACAGACTTTAAACCAACAAAGATCAAAAGATACAAAAAAAGGTCATTATATAATGATGGGGGATCAATCCAATGAGAAGAGCGAACTATCCTAAATATATATGCACCCAATACAGGAGCACCCAGATTCATAAAGCAAACCCTTAGAGACCTACAAAGAGACTTAGACTCCCACACATTAATAATGGGAGACTTTAACATCCCACTGTTAACATTAGACAGATCAACGAGACAGAAAATTAACAAGGATATCAAGGAATTGAACTCAGCTCTGCACCAAGCGGACCTAATAGACATCTACAGAACTCCACCCCAAATCAACAGAATATACATTCTTCTCAGCACCACATCACACTTATTCCAAAATTGACCACATAGGTGAAAGTAAAGCACTCCTCAGCAAATGTAAAAACACAGAAATTATAACAAACTGTCTCTCAGACCACAGTGCAATCAAACTAGAACGCAGGCTTAAGAAACTCACTCAAAACCGCTCAACTACATGGAAACTGAACAACCTGCTCCTGAATGACTACTGGGTAGATAACAAAATGAAGGCAGAAATAAAGATGTTCTTTGAAACCAATGAGAACAAAGACACAACATACCAGAATCTCTGGGACACATTTAAAGCAGTGTGTAGAGTGAAATTTATAGCACTAAATGCCCACAAGAGAAAGCAGGAAAGATCTAAAATTGATACCCTAACATCACAATTAAAAGAACTGGAGAAGCAAGAGCAAACACATTCAAAAGCTAGCAGAAGGCAAGAAATAACTAAGATCAGAGCAGAACTGAAGGAGATGGAGACAAAAGAAACCCTTCAAAAAAATCAATGAATCCAGGAGCTGGTTTTTTGAAAAGATCAACAAAATCGATAGACTGCTACCAAGACTAATAAAGAAGAAAAGAGAGAAGAATCAAATAGATGCAATAAAAATTGATAAAGGGGATATCACCACCGATCCCACAGAAATACAAACTACCATCAGAGAATACTATAAACACCTCTATGCAAATAAACTAGAAAATCTAGAAGAAATGGATAAACTCCTGGACACATACACCCTCCCAAGACTAAACCAGGAAGAAGTTGAATCCCTGAATAGACGAATAACAGGCTCTGAAATTGAGGCAATAATTAATAGCCTACCAACCAAAAAAAGTCCAGGACCAGACAGATTCACAGCCAAATTCTACCAGAGGTACAAAGAGGAGCAGGTACCATTCCTTCTGAAACTATTCCAATCATCAGAAAAAGAGGGAATCCTCCCTAACTCGTTATGAGGCAAGCATCATCCTGATACCAAAGCCTGGCAGAGACACAACAAAAAAAGAGAATTTTTGACCAATACCCCTGATGAACATCGATGCAAAAATCCTCAATAAAATACTGGCAAACCAAATCCAGCAGCACATCAAAAAGCTTATCCACCATGATCAAGTGGGCTTCATCCCTGGGATGCAAGCCTGGTTCAACGTATGCAAATCAATAAACGTAATCCATCATCTAAACAGAACCAAAGACAAAAACCACATGATTATCTCAATAGATGCAGAAAAGGCCTTCGAAAAAATTCAACAGCCCTTTATCCTAAAAACTCTCAATGAACTAAGTATTGATGGGACGTATCTCAAAATAATGAGAGCTATTTATGAGAAATCCACAGCCAATATCATAGTGAATGGGCAAAACTGGAAGCATTCCCTTTGAAAACTGGCACAAGACAGGAATGCCCTCTCTCGCCACTCCTATTCAACATAGTGTTGGAAGTTCTGGACAGGGGAATCAGGCAGGAGAAAGAAATAAAGTGTATTCAATTAGGAAAAGAGGAAGTCAAATTGTCCCTGTTTGCAGATGACATGATTGTATATTTAGAAACCCCATCGTCTCAGCCCAAAATCTCCTTAAGCTGATAAGCAACTTCAGCAAAATCTCAGGATACAAAATCAATGTACAAAAATCACAAGCATTCTTATACACCAATAACAGACAAACAGAGAGCCAAATCATGAGTGAATTCTCATTCATAATTGCTTCAAAGAGAATAAAATACCTAGGAATCCAACTTACAAGGGATGTGAAGGACCTCTTCAAGGAGAACTACAAACCACTGCTCAATGAAATAAAAGAGGACATAAACAAATGGAAGAACATTCCATGTTCATAGATAGTAAGAATCAATATCGTGAAAATGGCCATGCTGCCCAAGGTAATTTATAGATTCAATGCCATCCCCATCAAGCTATCAATGACTTTCTTCACAGAATTGGAAAAAACTACTTTAAAGTTCATATAGAACCAAAAAAGAGCCCACATTGCCAAGACAATCCTAAGCAAAAAGAACAAAGCTGGAGGCATCACGCTACCTGACTGCAAACTACACTGCAAGGATACAGTAAGCAAAACAGCATGGTACTGGTACCAAAACAGAGATATAGACCAGTGGAACAGAACAGAACCCTCAGAAATGATACCACATATCTACAACCATCTGATCTTTGACAAACCTCACAAAAACAAGAAACGGCAGAAGGATTCCCTATTTAATAAATGGTGCTGGGAAAACTGGCTAGCCATATGTAGAAAGCTGAAACTGGACTCCTTCCTTACACCTTATACAAAAATTAATTCAAGATGGATTAAAGACTTAAATGTTAGACCTAAAACCATAAAAACCCTAGAAGAAAAGCTAGGAAATACCATTCAGGCCACAGGCATGGGCAAAGACTTCATGACTAAAACAAAAGCAATGGCAACAAAAGCCAAAATTGACAAATGGGATCTAATTAAACTAAAGAGCTTCTGCATAGCAAAAGAAACTACCATCAGAGTGAACAGGCAACCTACAGAATGGGGGAAAATTTTTACAATCTACCCATCTGACAAAGGGCTAATATCCAGAATTTACAAAGAGCTTAAACAAATTTACAAGAAAAAAACAACCCCATCAAAAAGTGAGTGAAGGATATGAACAGACACTTCTCAAAAGAAGACATTTATGCAGCCAACATACACACGAAAAAATGCTCATCATCACTGGCCATCAGAGAAATGCAAATCAAAACCACAACAAGATACCATCTCACACCAGTTAGAATGGCAATCATTAAAAAGTCAGGACACAACAGGTGCTGGAGAGGATGTGGAGAAATAGGAACTCTTTTACAGTGTTGGTGGGAGTGTAAAGTACTTCAACCACTGTGAAAGACAGTGTGGCAATTCCTCAAGTATCTAGAACTAGAAATACCATTTGACCCAGCCATCCCATTACTGGGTATATACCCAAAGGATTATAAATCATGCTGCTATAAAGACACATGCACACATATGTTTATGGCAGCACTATTCACAATAGCAAAGACTCGGAACCAACCCAAACGTCCAACAATGATAGACTGGATTAAGTAAATGTTGCACATATACACCATGGAATACTATGCAGCCATAAAAAAGGATGAGTTCATATCCTTTTTAGGGACATGGATGAAGCTGGAGACCATCATTCTGAGCAAACTATCGCAAGGACAGAAAACCAAACACTGCATGTTCTCACTCACAGGTGGGCATTGAACAATGAGAACACTTAGACACAGGGTGGGGAACATCACACACCAGGGCCTGTTGTGGGGTGGAGAGAGAGCATTAAGCGATATACCTAATGTAAAGGATGAGTTAACGGGTGCAGCACACCAACATGGCACATGTATACATATGTAACAAACCTGCACGTTGTGGCACATGTACCCTAGAACTTAAAGCATAATAAAAAAAAAAGAAAAAAATACCCACCACAAAAAAATAAAAAAAAATAATCCAACAAACAAACACAACCTAAATTCCCTGAATGGGCTTAACAGTGGAATGAACATTGCAGAAGTACTGATGCCTCAAGATGGATCAATAGAAATGATGTAAACTGAACAAATGAAAAAAATTGTCAGTAAACAGACGTTTAGTAACATGAGATAATAGCAAGTCTTCTAACATACGTAAAATTGGATTTCCAGAAGGAGAAGAGAAAAAAGATGAGGCAGAAAAAAAAAAAAAAAAACCTTTGAAGAAACAGTGGCTGAGAATTTCCCAAATCTGGTACAAAACATGAACATAAAGATTCAAGAAGCTCAGCAAAACCCAGGTTAGGTAAATTCAAAGAAAATCACACATGTAATACACTTCTAAAAACCAAAGCCAGGAAAATTTTAAAGAAGCCAGAGGAAAAAGATTTATTATATACACCAGAACAATGATAAGAATGATAGCCAACCTCTGAATAGAAACAAAGGACATTGTAAAACAATTGAACATCATCTTTAAAATGCTGCAGGGGAAAAATACCTGTCAGCCTCAAATTCTATACCAAGTAAAAGGAAAAAAAAATTCTTCGGTGATTTTCCACACATTCAGTGTGTGTGTATGTGTATATATATATATATATATATATAAAATAATCAGAGCAACGCCTTAAAAAAAGCATGCAGAGGCATACTTAAAAAGTATATGAGAAAATAAAAAGGACTGTTTTTTAAATACTTGATTATAAGGCAGAAAAGGATGAGTAATTGAACAGATAACAAATATCAAGATGACAGATTTAAAAACTATTGATCAATAATTATAATTAAATACAGGGGTGGCTGGCAAGATGGCCAAATAGGAACAGCTCCAATCTGCAGCTCCCAGTGAGACCAACACAGAAGGCAGGTGATTTCTGCGTTTGTAACTGAGGCACTCGGCTCATCTCACTAGGACTGGTTAGACAGTGGGTGCAACCCACAGAGGGTGAGCCGAGGCAGGGTGAAGCGTCGCCTCACCTGGGAAGCTCAAGGGGTCAGGGAACTCCCTCCCCTAGCCAAGGGAAGCTGTGAGGGACTGTGCTACGAGGAACTGTGCATTATGGCCCAAATACCACCCCTTTCCCACGGTCTTCATAACCAGGAGACCAGGAGATTCCCTTGAATGCCTACACCACCAGGGCCCTGGGTTTCAAGCACAAAACTGGGTGGCCGTTTGGGAAGACACCAAGCTAGCTGCAGGAGTTTTTCATCATACTGGAATGCCAGTGAGAGAGAACCATTCACTCCCCTGGAAAGGGGGCTAAAGCCAGGGAGCCAAGTGATCTAGCTCAGCAGATCTCACCCCCACAAAGCCCAGCAAGCTAAGATCCACTTGCTTGAAATTCTCACTGCCAGCACAGCAGTCTGAAGTCGACCTGGGACGCTCAAGCTTCTTGTGGGAAGGGGTGTCCACCATTACTGAGGCTTGAGTAGGCAGTTTTCCCCTCACAGCCAGGAAGTTGGAACTGGGCAGAGCCCACCACATCTCGGCAAAGCCAGACTGCCTCTCTAGATTACTCCTCTCTGGGCAGGGCATCTCTGAAAGAAAGGCAGCAGCCCCAGTCAGGGGCTTATAGATAAAACTCCCATCACCCTGGGACAGAGCACCTGGGGGAAGGGGTGGCTGCGGGCGCAGCTTCAGCAGACTTAAATGTCCCTGCCTGCCAGCTCTGAAGAGAGCAGCGGATTTCCCAGCACAGTGCTTGAGCTCTGCTAAGGGACAGACTGCCTCCTCCAGTGGGTCCCTAACCCCCGCGCCTCCTGACTGGGAGACACCTCCCAGCAGGGGTCGAGAGACACCTCACACAGGAGAGCTCTGGAGAGTGCCCCTCTAGGACAAAGCTTCCAGAGGAAGGAACAGGAAGCAATCTTTGCTGTTCTGCAGCCTCCGCTGGTGATACCTAAGCAAACAAGGTCTGGAGAGGACCTCCAGCAAACTCCAGCAGAGTTGAAGCAGAGGGGCCTGACTGTTAGAAGGAAAACTAACAAACAGAAAGGAATAGCATCAACATCAACAAAAAGGATATCCACACAAAAACCCCATCCAAAGGTCACCAACATCAAAGACAAAAGGTAGATAAATCCATAAAGATGAGGAAAGCCCCGCACAAAAAGGCTGAAAATTCCAAAAACCAGAATGCCTCTTCTCCTCCAAAGGATCACAACTCCTCACCAGCAAGGGAACAAAACTGGACAGAGAATGAGTTTGACGAATTGACGGAAGTAGGCTTCAGAAGGTGGGTAATAACAAACTCCTCTGAGCTAAAGGAGCATGTTCTAACACAATGCAAGGAAGCTAAGAACCTTCAAAAAAGGTTAGATGAGTTGCTAACTAGAATAACCAGTTCAGAGAAGAACATAAATGACCTGATGGAGCTGAAAAACACAGCATGAGAACTTCGTGAAACATACACAACTATCAATAGCCAAATCAATGAAGTGGAAGAAAGGATATCAGAGATTGAAGATCAGCATAATGAAATAAAGTGTGAAGACAAGATCAGAGAAAAAAGAATGAAAAGGCACAAACTTGGCCTCCAAGAAATATGGAACTATGTGAAAAGACCAAACCTACGTTTGATTGGTGTACCTGAAAGTGACAGAGAGAATGGAACCAAGTTGGAAAACACTCTTCAGGATATTACCCTGGAGAACTTCCCCAACCTACCAAGGCAGGCAAACATTCAAATTTAGGAAATACAGAGAACACCACAAAGATACTCCTCAAGAAGAACAACACCAAGACACATAATCGCCAGATTCACCAAGTTTGAAATGAAGAAAAAAATGTTAAGGGCAGCCAGAGAGAAAGGTCGGGTTACTTATAAAGGGAAGCTCATCAGACTAACAGCAGATCTCTCTGCAGAAACCCTACAAGCCAGAAGAGAGTAGGGGCCCAATATTCAACATTCTTAAAGAATTTTCAACCCAGAATTTCATATCCAGCCAAACTAAGCTTCATAAGTGAAGGAGAAATAAAATCCTTTACAGACAAACAAATGCTGAGAGATTTTGTCACCACCAGGCCTGACTTACAAGAGCTCCTGAAGGAAGGACTAAATATGTAAAGGAAAAACAGGTACCAACCACTGCCGAAACATGCCAATTGTAAAGACCATTGACACTATGAAGAAACTGCATCAACTAACAGGCAAAATAACCAACTAGCATCATAATGACAGGATCAAATTCACACATAACAATATTGACCTTTACTGTAAACGGGATAAATGCCCCAATTAAGAGACACAGACTGGCAAATCGGATAGAGTCAAGACCCATAGGTGTGCTGTATTCAGGAGACACATCTCATATGCAGAGACACACATAGGCTCAAAATAAAGAGATGGAGGAACATTTACCAAGCAAATGGAAAGCAAAAAAAAAAAAAAAAAAATAGCAGGGGTTGCAATACTAGTCTCTGATAAAACATACTTTAAACCAACAAAGATCAAAAAAGACAAAGAAGGGCATTACATAATCGTAAAGGGATCAATGCAACAAGAAGAGCTAACTATCCTAAATATATATGCACCCAATACAGGAGCACCCAGATGCATAAAGCAAGCCCTTAGAGACCTATAAAGAGACTTAGACTCCCACACAATAATAGTGGGAGACTTTAACACCCTGCTGTCAATATTAGACAGATCGACAAGACAGAAAATTTACAAGGATATTCAGGACTTGAACTCAGCTCTGGACCAAGCGGACCTAATAGACATCTATAGAACTCTCCACCTTAAATCAATAAAATATACATTCTTCTCAGCATCACATTGCACTTATTCTAAAATTGACCACATATTGGAAGTAAAACACTCCTCAGCAAATGCAAAAGAATGCAAATCATAACAAACAGTCTCTCAGACCACAGTGCAATCAAATTAGAACTCAGGATTAAGAAACTCACTCAAAACTGCACAACTACATGGAAACTGAACAACCTGCTCCTGAATGACTACTGGGTAAATAACGAAATTAAGGGAGAAATAAATAAGTTCTTTGAAACCAATGAGAACAAAGACACAATGTACCAGATCTCTAGGATACAGCTAAAGCAGTGTTTAAAGGGAAATTTACAGCACTAAATGCCCACAGGAGAAAGCGGGAAACATCTAAAATCAACATTTTAACATCGCAATTAAAAGAACTAGAGAAGCAAGAGCAAACACATTCAAAAGCTAGCAGAAAGCAAGAAATAACTAAGATCAGAGCAGAAATGAAGGAGATAGACAAATGAAAAACCCTTCAAAAAATCAATCCAGGAGCTGGTTTTTTGAAAAGATTAACAAAATACATAGACCGCTATCCAGACTAATAAAGAATAAAAGAGAGAAGATCAAATAGACACAATAAAAAAATAATAAAGGGGATATCACCACTGATCTCACAGAAATACAAACTAGCATCATATAATACTATAAACACCTTTATGCAAATAAACTAGAAAGTCTAGAAGAAATGGATAAATTCCTGGACACATACACCCTCCCAAGACTAAACCAGAAATAAGTCAAATCTCTGTATAGACCAATAGCAAGTTCTGAAATTGAGGCAGTAATTAATAGCCTACCAACCAAAAAAAGCCAAGGACCAGACAGATTCACAGCTGAATTCTATCAGCAGTACAAAGAGGAGCCGGTACCATTACTTCTGAAACTATTCCAAACAACAGAAAAAGAGGGACTCCTACCTAACTTATTTTATGAGGCCAGCATCATCCTGATACCAAAGCCTGGCAGAGACACAAGAAAAGAAAATTTCAAGCCAATATCCCTGATGAACATCGATGTGAAAATTCGCAATAAAATACCAGCAAACCAAATCCAGCAGCACATGAAAAAGTTCAACATCAAGTCAACTTCATCCCTGGGATGCAAGGCTGGTTCAACATATGCAAATCGATAAACATAATCCATCATATAAACAGAAACAATGACAAAAACCACACAATTATCTCAATAGTTGCAGAAAAGGCCTTCGATAAAATTCAACAGCACTTCATGCTAAAAAACTCTCAATAAACTAGGTACTGATGGCACGTATCTCAAAATAATAAGAGCTATTTATGACAAATCCATAGCCAATATCATACTGAATGGGCAAAAGCTGGAAGCATTCCCTTTGAAAACTGGCATAAGACAAGGATGCCCTCTCTCACCACTCCTATTCAACATAGTATTGGAAGTTCTGGCCAGGGCAATCAGGCAAGAGAAAGAAATACAGGGTATTCAAATAGGAAAGGAGGAAGTCAAATTGTCTCTGTTTGCAGATGATATTATTGTATGTTTAGAAAACCCCATCATCTTAGCCCAAAATCTCCTTAAGCTGATAAGCAACTTCAGCAAAGTCTCAGGATACAAAATCAATGTGCAAAAATAACAAGCATTACGATACAGCAGTAGTACAAACAGAGCCAAATCATGAGTGAATTCCCATTCACATTGCTACAAAGAGAATAAAATACCTAGCAATACAACTTACAAGGGATGTGAAGGACCTCTTCAAGGAGACCTACAAACCACCGCTCAAGGAAATAAGAGATGACACAAACAAATGGAAAAACATTCCATGCTCATGGACAGGAAGAATCAATATTATGAAAATGGCCATACTGCCCAAAGTAATTTACTGATTCAATGCTATCCCCATCAAGCTACCATTGACGTTCTTCACAGAATTAGAAAAAACTTCTTTAAAGTTCATATGGAACAAAAAAAGAGCCTGCATAGCCAAGATAATCTAAAGCAAAAAGAACAAAGCTGGAGGCATCATGGACCTGACTTCAAACTATACTACAAGGGTACAGTAACCCAAACAGCATGGTACTGGTACCAAAACAGATATATAGACCAGTGGAACAGAACAGAGGACTCAGAAATAATGCCACACATCTACAACCACCTGATCTTCGACAAACCTGACAAAAACAAGAAATGGGGAAAGGATTCCTTATTTAATAAATGGTGCTGGGAAAACTGGCTAGCCATATGCAGAAAACTGAAACTGTACCCCTTCCTTACATCTTATACAAAAATTAACTCAAGATGGATTAAAGATTTAAACAGAAGACCTAAAACTATAAAAACCCTAGAAGAAAACCTAGGCAATACCATTCAGGACACAGGCATGGGCAAAGACTTTATGACTAAAACACCAACAGCAATGGCAACAAAAGCCAACGTTGACAAATGGGATCTAATTAAACTAAAGAGCTTCTGCACAGCAAAAGAAACTATCATCAGAGTGAACAGGCGACCTACAGAATGGGAGAAAATTTTTGCAATCTATCCACTAGACAAAGGGCTAATATCCAGAATCTACAAGGAACTTAAATTTACAACAAAAAACAAACAACCCCATCAAAAAGTGGGCAAAGGATATGAACAGACAATTCTCTAAGAAGACATTTATGCAGCCAATAGACATATGAAAGAAAGGTCATCATCACTGGTATTAGAGAAATGCAAATCAAAACCACAATGAGATACCATCTCACACCAGTTAGAATGGCGATCATTAAAAAGTCAGGAAACAATAGATGCTGGAGAGGATGTGGAGAAATAGGAATTCTTTTACAGTTGGTGGGAGTGTAAATTAGTTCAACCACTGTGGAAGACAGTGTGGTGATTCCTCAAGGCTCTAGAACCAGAAATACCATTTGACCCAGCAATCCCATTACTGGATTATATACCCAAAGGATTATAAATTATTCTACTATAAAGACACATGCACATGTATGTTTATTGAGGCACTATTCACAATAACAAATACTTGAAACCAACCCAAATGCCCATAAATGACAGACTGGAGAAAGAAAATGTGGCAGTTATATACCATGGAATAGTATGCAGCTATAAAAAAGGATGAGTTCATGTCCTTTGCAGGGACATCGATGAAGCTGGAAGCCATCATTCTCAACAAACTAACACAGGAATAGAAAACCAAACAGTGCATGTTCTCACTCATAAGTGGAAGTTGAACAATGAGAACACATGGACACAGGGAGGGGAACATCACACACTGGGGCCTGTCGGAGGGTGGGGGGCTAGGGGAGGGATAGCATTAGGAGAAATACCTAATGTAGATGACGGGTTGATGGGTACAGCAAATCACCATGGCACGTGTCTACCTATGTAACAAACCTGCACTTTCTGCACAGGTATCCCAGAACTTAAAGTATAATTTAAAAAAGTAATTAAATACAAGTGAATACTAAGTATAAGGAGTGGACTGCTGGACTGGAAGATTCAAATATATGACGTCTGCACAAGCCACTTTAAATATAAAGCCACAGATACATTGAAAGTAAAATATGAAAAAAGTTATACCATGCAAATGGTAAGCATAACAACACTGATGTGGCTACATTAACCTCAGCCAAAACAGACTTCAGGATATGAGGGACATTTCATAATGGGAAAAGGTCATTATCAGGAAGACATAAAGTCCTAAATGTATACCCACAACACTTGAAAATACATGAAGCAAAACTCAACAGAACCAAAGGAGAAATAGGCAAGGGCACAATGATAGATGAAATTATTAACACTATTTTCTAAGTAATTCATAGGAAAAATGGGGGAAGACAATAAGCATGCAGAAGATCTTAACAACACTATCAACCAACTAGACTATATTGACATTAATACAGCACTACATCCAATGCAGAATACACAAGGTATACAAGTACCCATGGACGGTTAACATAGATAGACTATATACATACATACATTTTCATGTGTGTGTATACATATATATCACTGAGCAAGAGAAGCAAATTTCAAAACAATGTTGGAAAGACATTTTTAGCTATTTTTCCTAAAAATGGCAATAAAAATTACATCACCTAAGATCTTTTATTCATCTAATGTAAAAAAGGTCATTCCACAATCTATAAATCTAAAGATATTTTCTGGAAACTATGACTCACATTATACACAATGTCCCACAGAAATAATCAACATAATGCACTTATTATAGCAATGTATTAATAAGCCAAATTAATCAACTACCAAATTGTGCTATATTTCAGCTTGAGTAGAGACAAAGCTCATAAAAGTACTTCAGAATACTATTAGTTTGTGATACTATTTCTCATTAAAATCTATTTTTGAGACAAACTTGAAATGTAGCAAAAAATACTACATATTCAAAATAAATATTCAAAGGGAAATATATAACCATGATGTCTTCTACATAAAATTTTTTGAAATAAATTATGTTCAATATGACTCATGTTTTCTGAGAATACAATCCAAGATTACTATTTACTATGTACAAATATAGCACAATTATGTACAAATATTGCACAATATACTGTACATTTATTTTTGCAAATACCCCATTTAAAAAATTATAATACTCGGAATGCCATGAGGCCTGAAGGCCCATCATCGTCCAAGAAGCTATCAGCAGTATGGCCATAGCTGTGTTTTCCGTGGTCACTGACTGAAACATAAACTCCTCTTGTCTTCTATACCTGTAATCACTACAGCAATATGCTGTGCTGCTTCTTCACCCAATCCCACATTCCTCCTGTCCTTCATAACCCTTGTTAGTTCTCTGTAATTCCTACTCAATGATATAAAAACTCCCAAATAACATCCATCCTCCCAAGTCACTGAAAGGGATCTGGCCCTAAATTTCCTATCTTATGCAAATTCTGATTCTCCCCCAAGCCACATCTTCTCTGAAACAGAGGCTGCATTTTCTGCCATACTTCAAGTACTTCGGTGGTCAGACAAATAAATTAATATTCTCTTCCTTCCCCCATACGTCTTCTGAATTGTATTTCTGTTTTCCTGAGAAAACCCATCCTCCTTTGATATTTGTATCATTTGGCTCTATTAAAAATAGTTATGTAACCACCTCTGATCACTCCTGACTCAATATTCCTCTCCATGCCAGTCCCAAGGTATATTTATAACTACATAGAAGAGCCATTGAACATCCACCCCCAAAGACCTTTGATTCTCTCATCTTCTACGTCTTTCTCCAGTACACTTGCCACGTATTTCTATGGCCATATCCTCATCACACAAACTACTCCACCTCTGAAATCGCTAATTTCTTATCTCCAGTCCCAACTTTTCTCCTGAAAACTGGATAAATTTCTCCAACTAATCTTCAATATCTTCATCTGGATATTTTGTGCATACCTGAAACTCAACAACTTAAATTGGTCACCCCTCCCACGAGGAGTTTTCAGTAGGCTTAAGTAGATTCCAGCTGAGAAGCTGTAAGAATCGTGTTCTAGGGTTGGGACGCTAGGCCCCAGTGGCTTGGATTTTGTAGTGGGATCTTCTGATCCATGGGTTGCACAGTTCTGTGGAAAAAGCACAGTTTCCCCTTCTGGGTAGCGTGCTCATTCACTGCCTCCCTTTGCTGGGGGTAGGGGGTTCTCCTTTCCCATGTAGCTCTCAGGTGGGCCACGCACTACACTGCTCTTCCTTCTGTCCATGGGTCACGCCAGCCTTCTAGTCAAGTTTGATGAGAGAACCTGGATACCTTGGTTGCCAGTGAAGGATTCACATGCTTATTATGTTTTTTTCCGATAGGAGCCTCTGAGCCCCATTGCTTCTAGTCAGCCATCTTGGCCCCGTCACTCCTATTATTTTTACCTCGTTTCCTTTTCTTAATGAATTGGATTGAAACACCAGAATACAGTTATTTAATATAGAACCTTACATGTTTCTGATTATAACAGGTATGCCTAGAGTATTTCCCCATTATAGTGTTTATAATCCGCATTTTATTAGGAATTTTTAAAAAGAAATTATACCTTTGCTATATCTTTCAAGATAATATTCTTTTATCTACTTACTGATGTGATGATATTAGTACATGTTATTACTGATCCATAATTTCCTTCCTAAATCTTACTCAGTGTATTATTATTTTACTATATGGTATCAGTCAAATTTCTCCATATTTCCTCTTTTAGTTTATGTTTTTTCTGCCTTGCCTGTGAAAGTACTGCCCATCCCAAGATTTTAAAAAGCTAAAAACTTCCACAAATGGCATAATAAACACTGTAACAAAAAATATATTGTCAGACTAGGAAAATATATAACATATATAATAGACAAAGGATCAAAATCTCTCATATACCACTTCGATAATAAAAACCAAACTAAAAAAGGAAAAAGATTATAAACAGGAAATTCACAGAAGAATACACACGCTATATAAATAGAAAAACCAATTGTTTTTCCTTCTCATTCACACTCAACACAGAATACTTCACCTCTGGTTACCAAAATGGGGAAGGGTTCCCACTTCCCACACTGACAAGTTTAACACCAGCTGGGTATCCTACAATTTAATCCAATTCTGATAATATATCCCTGGAGTTAGCATCAAATCTCATGGGTTAAGGGCTCAATCCCTCAAGATTGCCTCCACTTCAGATAGCAATCAAAAGCCTAGATTGTGACCAGAGCTTCTGTCTGACCAGCTATATATTGCCAGGGTGGGGAGTGGTGGGAACATGACCCTCTCCTCAGGTTTGATTAATTTGCTAGAGCAACTCACATAACTCGGGGAAACACATTTACAAGTTTATTAATAAAGAATATAATAAAAGACAGATGAAGAGCTACACAAGGCAAAGTATTTGGGAAGGGGTGTGAAGCTTCCATGCCCTCTTGGGGGCACACCACCCCCCCAACACCACATTTCCCATACCCTAGAAGCTCTCTGAACCCTGCAGCTTGGGGATTTTTATAAAGGCTTCATCACATAGTTATTGAGATTATTAACTCAATCTCTAGCCCCTTCCCCCTTCCTAGAAGAAAGGAGTTAGAACTGAAAGTTCTGGGCTTCTAATCATGGCTTAGTCTTTCTGGCAGCCAGCACCTAACCAGGAGCCCACCAAGAGTCATCTTATTAGAACAAAGAGAGTCCTATCACCTAAGAAGTTCCAAGGAATTAGCAGCTGTTTGTCAGAAGCCAGGATAAAAGCTCAGTTATTAGAACAAGAGATACATGTAGAACCCCCATCACTCAAGAAATTAAAAAGGTTTTAGGAGCTGTGTGCCAAAAACTAGGGGTAGAGACCTATATCTATCTCTTATTATTTCTCACACATGCTCATATACAAGCATGTATATTATTAATTTGAAGGAAAAATAAGATGATAACCCACATACAGTGTTAGTCATTCACTCTCACACACCGTTGGAGGAACAGGTATAACATTTACTCTCACACACTGTTGGAGGAACTATAAATTCATATTATCTTTTGGGAGGTTACTTTTGCATCTTTAACCAAACATTTCACTCTAAGCCTTCAAACATTATAAATTCACCTCTGAAGAACTTCTCCTACAGATTACTGATGTTCCCATAGAATGTACCTCTTCACTATAGCACTGTTAACTAATGCAACATTGGAACCAACCTAAATATCTACAAATGAAGAATGGCTTAATAAATTAACACTGTAATACCACGCAGCTATTTGAAAAAGAGAGATTTAAATGTAATGGCTTAGAAAGAGTTCCATGATGAAGTGAAAAAAAACTGAATAATACTTTTGACATGTAAATATATAAATATAAATAAGATATAAAAGGATTTGCACCACGCTGTTAAAAGTGGTTATCACTGGAGATGAGCCTGGAGGAGCTTAGGGTTAAATTTTCTTTTTTTCTTTTTTTTTTAAATGTTATTATTATTATACTTTCGACTTTACTTTACATATATATCTTTTTTTAGTAAGGATATGGATGATTTTTAAATTTTCTCTGTATTTTCTGTTTTAGTTTTTAAAATTATTTTAAATTAAATAATTTGGTGTCTTTAATTTGCTAAAGATTTACATAATATTTCTATACGTCTAGTCTTAAGTGAGACCAGTCTCTAGGGTTTTGTGGGGGGGTGTGTGTGTATCTTTGCCCTGTTTGAATAACAAAGTTACACCTTGAAAAAAACGAATTGATAGTTTTCTGTTTTCTGTTCCATCAAAGTCTGAACAAAATAGGAATCATTTTATTATCACAAGACCTCTTAGAACCTAATTGTAGTTATCTGCATGTTGCATCTTTTGCAAGGGTAGTTCTTGAACAACTTTTCTACTTCTTCCATAGGCTGTTAGTCTGATATCCAGACTCCCTTCTATAAATAAGTTCAGCTTTCATATCTGTATGAACTTATTTTTCAGAGAAGTTTTACTTACTCTACTGTTCATGTCTTCAATTTCCTTTGCTCGCTGAATTCTCCTCATTTCTAAGACCTGCTCTCTTTTCTTTTGCAACCACGCTTTAAATACTATGTCATTCTCTCTCTTTTTTTCTTTCTCTTCTTCTATTTTTCGTCGCTCTTCCTAGTAAAAGAATATGAAAAGACATTAATGGAAGATTAATAAAATTGTATGAGTTATCAGAGTAGAGAGATATATTTTGAGATCTGAAATTAGGATTCCCTGACCCTAAAACTTTCCATCAGAAAATTGGTCCTTCTAGGCCAGACACGGTGGCTCATGCCTGTAATCCCAGCACCCTGGGGGGCCGAGGCAGGCAGATCACTTGAGGTCAGGAGTTCGAGACCAGACTAGCCAACATGGTGAAAACCCATCTCTACCCAAAATACAAAAATTAGCTGGGCTAATTTAACAAGTTCATAGTAAAATTTTCTTCAAATAATGGAATTCTAAGTGTTTTCCTTACATTTTGACAATATAGCAAGACTTTCTAATTCCTTTTGATTGAACAGAAGGAAGGGAGGAAAGGAAAATTCTACCAAACAGCATAAAATATATTTGAGAATATCTATATACTATTTTCTGAGCCCTAAAGTAGCCTGTATTATAGGAAATATAAATGAATTTATTAAGAATTAAATTTTACATTATTTATACATTTCCATTTCACACAAAGGACTTTGGATGCCTTGCATGAATACAGTATGACAAACGATGATTATCTTTCCAAGGGGAACATTCAGGTATATTACACAGAAGCTATCAGCCAAAGCACTGATAACGGAGTTGCCAAAGAGAACACTGAAATGATGCACTTAGGTTAGAAAGACAGAGTATAGCAGCCCAACCCAGAAAATATGGGCATAAAAAAGCAAAGCCTTCCCCTGAAACCAACTAAAACATGTTAAAAGCCTTAGTACTTGAAGACCATGCCTTGAGCCAAGTTAGTTATAGGATACAATAAAACTGTATTTCAGAACAAAGAGTGTGTGACATTCAGAAAAGAGAATCCAAATGAAAACAGAATTATCCATCCTTCACACCAGTTAAAGACTAACATCAGTTCATTAATAAAAAGGCAGTGACAACTATATAAAATCACCTGTATAACTTCTGTAAAAATATACACACATACCTACACATTTGTGTATAGCAAACATATAGATGTCATTCTCAAAAAATTATTTTGTATTGTCACCAAATTCCTATACTTTCAAGTGTTTTTATACCTGAATCAAGTAAACTTAGTTTGACTATTAGAGCTATTAGTGACCAAGTGAACGAAGCTCTATAAGCTTGCACCCTTTTAGGTTCTTATCTGAGTGTGCTAGAGGTTACACGTTCTTACAAAGTCATGTTTCACTTTTTTTTTTTTTTTTTTTTGCTAATGCCAATTCCTGATTTAAATGCCAGATATTTCCCTGATAATTTCCCATATAAAGTAGATAACACACCATTTCTCAAGGGTGCCAGAGAACTGGAAATTTTTATTCCAGTTTGCTACTAACAAGTACAGATATACCTTGGTAAAGTTATTTAAACTTTCTAAGGTTTTCTTATCTGCAAAATGATCTGTAAGGTCACTTCTCATGTATTATCTGCTGAGCTTTGTATTTAGAATTAGACATTTTGTATGGCTCAGCTTAATACCATTAGGTTTCCAGTAAAACAAAGAATTGGAGCACTGACATAAGTAATTCTGAGAAAACTCACCAGTTTAAGTCCTGGAATTTTCAATTATAAGATACATAGAGTTTCACATAAGAACAAATATGAAAAACAAAAAAAATTAATTTGGGATTCTATATGGCATTTTGGAGACATTTCATTAAGAATATTAGGGCCGGGCGCGGTGGCTCACGCCTGTAATCCCAGCACTTTGGGAGGCCGAGGCGGGCGGATCACGAGGTCAGGAGATCGAGACCATCCTGGCTAACACGGTGAAACCCCGTCTCTACTAAAAATACAAAAAATTAGCCGGGCGTGATGGCGGGCGCCTGTAGTCCCAGCTACTCGGAGGCTGAGGCAGAAGAATGGCGTGAACCCGGGAGGCGGAGCTTGCAGTGAGCCGAGATCGCGCCACTGCACTCCAGCCTGGGCGACAGAGCGAGACTCCGTCTCAAAAAAAAAAAAAAAAAAGAATATTAGGCTATATTCTTAATCTGAAACTAAAATCCTGGAAATAAAAGAATTGTAAGCATAGAACATAACATGAAACACATGCAAATAAAAGAATTATAGTCCAAGTCTTCCTGTTGCCTCCTAAACCTCTACACTTTATGCCTTCATTTTTCCATCTGACATTTTATTTTTACCTATCATATCAAGATTACTTTCAGCAGTCACTTAACGTCTCATGAGTCTCACCTTTAAAATGAAAGGATCAGATGAAGTCATCACTGAGATCTCCGCTAACACAGATCAGTCTACTATTCTTTGTGATCCTTACAAGGACCAAAGTCATCACTGTGTTCATTCCATAAATGCACATTCTTAACACTTAATCAATCTAACAATAGATAAATAAAGCAATCAAAAAAAGTCTCCAATGGTTTGAACAACTGTTTTAATTCCCATTGCATTTATAAAACAGTAAAACATACTCTACTTTTAATATAATGCCCACTTAGGTTCTCACCTCTCTTTTCAGTTTTTCTCTCTTTTGTTCTAGTTGTTTTTGTAGTTCTTTCTGTCGAGGGGAAAGACAGTATGTTGAAGTCACTGGTGAGATATGTGCAGACTGTGTCCTGTGATTAGATTTCCCATTCCCTTTACTTCGATCTGAGTTGACAGCAGAGCTTGGACAAGTCTTGCGGTTGAGTGGTGGCTGAGCGATATAAGCCAGCGGCTCTCCTGTTGATGAGTGAGTGACAGCATGAATCTTTGCTGTAGAATCTTCTTTCTTGGTGCCACTGACAGAGGAGTTGGAAGATCTGGGTAACAACTGCTGAGGGTCATTTTCTGTACTATTTGCATTATTAATGGGAGGCAAAAACCCCTGACTGGCAATGTCTTGTAAATTCAGAAGTTCAAATTTTCCATCTCTCTCTACCAGTATTGTCCTATCCTTGTTTTCTTCACAGCTTCCATTAGTAAGTGACAGGAGTACATCTTCTTGTCCAAAATCATTGGAAATACATAATTGTGACAGTTTCCCAAACATATTCCTTTCGTTTTCAAAATAATTTTTAGAAGTAGTAGTGTCTTCTAGTGGAGGAACTTCCAAATCAACTAACTGGTCCTTGAACTTAAGTTTTCGCTCCCTTTTATCATTCACCGGTTCTTGATTCTGTAGAAGCTTGTTAGCTTGTACAATTTTCTCCATAATATATCTCCTTACTTCCTCATCCTCTTCCTCCTCCAAGTCTTTCTGGCTTTCTAGTTTGGATTCCTGGAAAGAGTTTTCACTATCTGAATCTGATATGGGATCCAAAGGTTGAATACCTGGTACAGAAATGGTGTCATTTCTTCTTGGTGAGACCTCATCCTGCAAAGATTTGTCAGGATCAGAATGTCGTTTGGTGTGCTCCATTACTGTCTCATTCTCTTTTAAGTCTTGGTTAATATTCTCTTCCTTCTCACAAGCCATCTAAAAACAAGATATTTTTCAGTCAAAATTGAGATTCTTCATTTATAAGTAGACATACAAAATGGGATTTTTCCTGTTCATGTAATTTATTTTATGAATGGGAAAATTTAAGTGTTTATTGCTCATAATTTGCTCATAACATTCTAATTCATACTTATGAGTATCCAAGGGAAATAATGTGACAGCAATGCAGGAAAAATTCAACTTTAAATTTGAATTTGATGTAGCTAAGTGCTACATTGATTTTTAAACATTTTTATGCTAATGTATCAAAAGGTAACTACAAATAACAATATTAATATTCCTTCCCCTATAAAATTTTCCTCTCTTTACATTTTCAGAAAAACAATTTTCAAAAATCTTTCCTCCTTGTAATATTTGCATTCTTCAATCAAACAGCTTTCTCCCCAGACCATTTCAAGGATGAATTATTTGGTCAGGTCCTAATAACTTGAGGTTCTTTTAATCTTTTCAGACTATTATTATCACTATAATCTGCAGGACCTATCTAAATTCCAGGTCAATTTTTACCTCTAGATCGGATTTCCCTTCTTCAACTATACTCAAGAGATTTCAGAAATCCATGCTAACCACCATCAGATAACTTGGCCTTAAATTAAAAAAAGTTAATTCCACATGAACCATAAACCAGTATCAGTGCAGCACAAAACTCCACTTCTGCTGTATCTAACTAAAAGCTTATATATATAAAAAATATGATATAATATATAAATGTATATAAATATTTTATATATATATATTTTTTTCTCTTTGTCAAAGTTCTCTCCCTCCTAAAGCAGTTCTATGGGAGCTACTACATGCTTCTCTCTTCAACCCCTTAAAATCACTTTCCTCCTTCATTTGCTCATAGGTCATCCTGTGTGATAGTGAAGGTCATCTTGTCTGATAGTCAGATGTCTAATAAGCAAATAAACCTGGCCCATTTAAATGACTGCCAAATAACTATGATTTAACTAAGAGCTCTGTATCACAAGTGTTCATTTTAGCCTTATTTGTTTCTCTAGTTGATTCTTTTTTATTTTTCCAATATCATGAGGATGGCAGATCTCTGGTTCATTCTTATAGTCTCTGTTTCTCAACTCTCCTTTAGCTTTTCTTTTCTTTTGAAAACCCACTTTTTACAAAAAAATCTTCCCCTGACCCTCTTATGTGTCTCTAGCTCAGTCATCCCCTTTTCTCAAAAGCCTCAAAAGAAGAGGTTATTATAATCATCCGCTGGAATGTGTAAGATTCATAACAGCACTTTAATTTTATTCCTGCTATATATATCCCTAGCACCTAGAACAGCCTCTGATATGATAGGTGATCATTAATACTTGTTGAATTAGAAAATAAAACAATAAATCATCCCTATTACCTCTCTAATTCTATCACACTGTGCTTTGGATCTCACACCCTTCCAGTCTTGAGAAATTGGTTCAACCTTACCACGCTGGGTATCTGCCTCTACTCATTCTGCTTATTTTTCTGTTAGGATGCATAAAACTCCCATTTAAAAGCCATCTTAGAAAAATCTTCACTTTTGACTCTGTTTCCATCTTCAAACATTGTGTATTCCATTTGTCTTTTCCATTATATAAGAAAGCAAAATGGAACTAAGAAATCTGTAATATAAAACCTGCATTTCCTCATAGTCTTTTCCTTAACACCTTTAAAACTGGCTTCTGCTATAACTCTGATCATTATCCCTCCAAAGTCACCTATTTATATCCCAGTGTTATTCCTTTTTCTACTTATTGACACTAACTTATGTATATACATATATATACACACATACATATGCATATATACATATATATGTTTTACAGAAATACATATACACATTATACACATGTAAAGAGAGAGAGAAATAACCTACCTTGATGCAGGAACTGGTTAATTTTCCTGGAGTTCCTTTCTTCATCTCTGATAAATAGTATATGACCATGCTTAATGCATCCACTTTTCCTAGGAGTATTCCTGTGACTCAGACTTTGACCCTTTACTTTGTTCTCTATATTCATTGCCAAGAAGAGCTAATTCAGTCTTAAAGTTTTAAATATTAGCTAAAAGGTCATGTGTTTAGAGGATTTGCTTTATTTTTCATTTATTTTAATAGCATAACCCCATGATTTTACCCAAGTTCACAGAAAGTAGGAATTAACTGTATTTTTTACTTTCGATGCAATAAATCATGATTTTACTATTTATTTATATTATTTAAATTATAATTTTATAATGGTCACTTTAGTTTATTAAATGCTAGCGTAATAACTGTTCTCTCACTAACCTGCCCTATGCCTTAGGATACAACATTTAAGCAATCTACGCCTCATTTTTCTTATCTTTAAGATGAGGATAATAGTAATTTGCCCAATGTAGATCAAAGAAATTTTGTGATGTTTAGATGAGATAATAATGTGAAAACCTTAAAGAATTGCAAAGCACTTTGTAATATAATTATTATGAATGCTGTTGGCAATATATACCTCTATTATGCTGGCATCACTTTTTTCATTTTCATTAATTAACCACTCCAGGTCCTTTTCAAAGTCATCTTCGTATTCTTCACTTTTCTTTGAATCAGTATCTTTATTTTCATTCATTTTCTGTTTGTGAAGGAAATATGCTGTAAGATTTTAAAAGATAAGGTATATGTTATGCCCGCTCTAGAGGAGGAATGGAGTATGGAGATTAATGCTGTAGGTAAGCTAATTAACACAGAGAAACACAAAATAGAATGTTCAAAATGAACATGCACTTGAATACACCATGAAAGAGAGATCTGCAATGGCAAGACATTTCCATAGGTAAACATTCCTAAAAACTCTCCCACCTTCCCCCTGTTGCCCAAATAGTTATTGATGTTGGTTCCTTTTCCCTCTTAAGATAAAGTTAATTTTTGGTACACTTTAGGTATGCCGAATTAATAAATAATCCACCAGCTGTTTTAGCCATTAGCTTCGCTTTGTTCTCCCCAAACCTTTGGCCAGACTAAGTTATTACTGAATAATAACTGTTATTCAACTTAATTATTATTCAAAAATAACTGTTAATTGTTCAACTGGATAATTATTGTTTTTTCTAAACTATTCATTGGACTATAATTCTTTCCAGATACTTATTTATTTTAAACTAAAAACACAAAATAGATTTGCTAAAGGACTCAAAAGTAAGCCCTTCAATAATTTCTAAATCAGGTTGAGCACAAATTTTGAAGTGATCTGGAGAAACCAAGTCAACACTTCAGAGTGAGTTTCACTTCCTAACTGCAAGACAAGCTAAATTGCTTAAGCTATTATATCTAACTACCTACCAATTAAAAGCAAGGGCACCATGAATGATACAGAATAAAACTCACTGTAATCCGAAATACTTACAGTAAAAATAGTACTTTTCACAGTCACAATGCCTTGGAATAATCAGTTTTCTTTTCAGAGCAGGGATCTTGAAATTTATTATTTTAAGATGTTTGAGTTACATAAATATTATAAGACTATTTCTTTGGAACTCTTCAGTGCTTTCCCTTATTTTATGATAAACATAGTTCTGAACTTATAAATAAATGGTTGCCTGAAGACTTTAGTAGATATGTTTTATTGTTTACAGAGAATCCCACACACATGAAAACTAAAATTTAAAATGAAAACATAAAATCTGTATAATAAAAGCACAGTAATTAAAAATTTAACAGGTTAGGGGTCTTTAAGTCATACTATTATGCCATAATTCAAAGGAAAAAAAAGCCATAGTTAAGGTAACTCTGAGAAGTAAATTAAGTCGCATCAAATCTGAAGTGCAATTCTTTTGTTGTAACTTAAAAACAAAAAAAAAAAACCCTCATGGCCGGTTCTTAAGTAAACAAAGAACATAAATTACAAACTCTGGTTATCAAATCCCTTAAGCCTTTTTCAAATGCGTCACAGGATATTCAACCCCTTCAATTCTTTTAATCTTCATCTCCAGGGTACTGTCCATATGGTACAGAATCAACAAGCTAGAACAAAAATACATCTTATACAAACAAAATCACTTAACACTTCCTACTTTATGCTTGTGAGTTTCACACATTTAAATTTCAACATTTATCATCAGTAAAAATCTAGGTAAGCGGCTTAGACCAGCTCTACTCTCTTAATACGGAACTGTAGTAAGAGACGGAAATAAATTCCTTCCTCCCTGAGTGTCTGGTAAATCCCATGTGGATAGGTGAACTGCTGATCTTTCAGTAGGAGTCTTAAACCAAGTCCATATGTATACATAATTTTGATAACTTTCTTCCAGAATTCAGGATATTCAAAAATAGTTTAAATAATTGGGTCTCATCTTACAGCGTTTTAAACATATGCTTGCTTAAAAATCTAAGAACTGAAAGCATGTCAAAGAGAATGCCTTTTAATATAAAGTAAGTACTTAAGCAAAAACTAATCCATACATCATGAAACCATCTGGCCCATTATTCCTGTGTATCCTGCCAAGACTGTGATCCTATAAGTAAGTTTTTAAAAAATCATAAACTGTCACAAAGTATGATGATAAATATTTTATGGACTTTAGGTGATAATTTTAATCTGTATTCAGGATCCCAAGGTACCACCAACGAAATGAATACCATTGCCTCCTCATGGAAGCTACAATTTCGGGAGTGACTTTTTCTCCCAGGGACAAAATTATTACTTTCCACGTTCAAGAACTTTGAGAGGGGAAAGAATATGACAAAAACTTAGTCTAAGCTACCCTCAGACGAGTATCCTTCATACATAGTGAAGCAAGGTGTTACCAGACTTCCCCACCAGTGCCAGACTCGGTGGACCTCGGACTCCAGAGGATAAGGCGCCACCAGAAAGCTTCTTCCCTCACTACCTACCCTCCCTCCCAGCTATACCAGACGTTTATACCTTTACCCTCTATCCCACCATTAACATCTCCGCATCGTCCTTCCCTTCTCTCCCTCTATATCTCTCCTGCCTGTGTAAAATGCGGCGGCTGGGATCACAGAGATGGCCGGGGGAGTTCTCCTCTCCTCCTCTTTCTAAGCTCTTCACGTTGAGGCAAAGGAGACCCCGGCACCTGCCTCCGCGGCAGCCAGGACCACACTGCCATGGCAACAGCGTGCCTCTGCGTCCTCCATCCGGGCCTCTCTAACTACGAGAGCGACAAAAACCCGCGCAGGCGCATGCAATATCCTCAGAACACCGACCCCTCCCGGCACCCATCCCGGTGCTTGCGAAGGGCCCGTGAAGCTGAGGTTTCTAAGGGGACGACTAAGGAATCCACGCGTCACTAACGTTATAGAGACTCGCGAAGTGCCGCTGTGTTGGTTGTGAAATTTCCCTCTTGTAGCTGTCTCTCGTCAGATTTAGAATTTCTTAGGACAACCTCTAAAACTATATTTCTATATGTTATGTGCTTCACATTTAACGTAGAAAAGTAGTTTTTAGTCTTCATTAGTAGATAAGCAAATTGCTAATTAGTTACCATATTTTTGACCCTCAGCTTCTTTTTTTCCTAATCAAAACCAAAACTTTACCCAAGAGAGTTGCCAAAGAAAATAGGATTTTTGCTCTAGCTTTGAGGCACGTCAAAATGGTCAACTAGAATTTTCTCAAATTCTGCTTCTCTTTATGTATAAAGGCAAAGCAAGATGAATTTAGATTGTGGTGAAAGTTGAGATGATTTTAACAACTATCCATTCCCAGCCAGAAATAAATAAGAACTGGGAGAAGTAAAAATATTTCCTCAGTACAATCCAGTGTGTTCGGATTATTTTTAAATTGTTTATTATTAGGATTTCTATCACTTGATGTGATGGAGAGCACCTTTTCTCCAAGAGAGGCAATGTAAAATTAAATTTTTAGATATTCTTCAAGTTATAGACTTAAGGTCTTTTAAAATGGAAGGTTAAAATGAATTGTAATATTGAGTGCACTTCCTAGATGTGGTGTAGTTGTAATGACCTAATGTTGCTACTGCTTCAGCGCTTGAAAAAAGACGCTCCCAAAAAAGGTTATTCACTGCTAAAGGTTGAAGGAATTTTAGTCAAATCTCCTTTAATGGATGTAGAGTTGTAGAGTTACTTACCAAAGCTGGAAGTAGACCCTAGGTTTCAGAACTCCTAGGTTAATAGTTTTTTCCTCTGACCATCCTCCTAAATTTGTATTTTTTAAATAATGGGTGATAGCAGCTTTTTTTTTAAGTATCAGGTTTTGGGGGAACAGGTGGTGTTTGGTTACATGGATAAGTTCTTTAGCGGTGATTTCTGAGATTTTGGTGCACCCATCACCTGAGCAGTGTACACTGTACCCAATATGTAGAGTTTTTTTGTTTGTTTCTTTGTTTGTTTGTTTTGTTTTTGAGACAGAGTCTCGCTCTGTCACCCAGGCTGGAGTGAAGTGGCACGATCTGGGCTCACTTTAACCTCCATCTCCCGGGTTCAAGCGATTCTTGTGCCTTAGCCCCCAGAGTAGCTGAAACTACAGGCACGCCACCACGCCTGGCTAAGTTTTTGTATTTTTTAGTAGAGATGGGTTTTCACCATGTTGCCCAAGCTGTTCTCCAACAACTGAGCTCAGGCAGTCCGCCCACCTGGGCCTCTTAACCAATATGTAGTTTTTTTATGCCTCATCCTGCTCCCACCCTTTCTCCCAAGTCCCCAAAGTCCACTGTATCATCTTTACGCCTTTGCATCCTCATAGCTTAGCTCCCACTTACAAGTGAGAACATATGATGTTTGGTTTTCCATTCCTGAGTTACTTCACTTAGAATAATGATGAAATAACCTCCATTTCCATCCAGGTAGCTACGATGCCACAATTTCATTCCTTCGTATGACTGAGTAGTATTCCATGGTATGTATATGTACCACATTTTCTTTATCCACTCGTTGGTTGATGGGCATTTGGTTTGGTTCTTTATTTTTGTAATTGCGAATTGTGCTGCGATAAACGTGTGCAAGTGTCTTTTTCACATAATGACTTCTTTTCCTCTGGGTAGATACACGGTAGTGGGATTGCTGCATCAAATGGTAGATCTACTTTTAGTTCTTTAAAGAATCTCCACACTGTTTTCCATAGTGATTGTACTAGTTTACATTCCCATCACCAGTATAAAAGTGTTCCCTGTTCACCACATCCATGCCAACATCTGTTGTTTTTTTTATTTTTTGCTTATGACCATTCTTGCAGGAGTAAGGTGGTATCGTATTGAGGTTTTGATTTGCATTTCCCTGATTATTAGTGATGTTGAGCATTTTTTCATCTCTTTATTGGCCATTTGAATATCTTATTTTGAGAACTGTCTATTCATGTCCTTAGCCCACTTTTTGATGAGATTATTCGTTTTTTCCTTGCTGATTTGTTTGAGTTCCTTGAAGATTGTGGATATTAGTCCTTAGTTAGATGCATAGTTTGTGAAGATTTTCTCCCACTCTGTGGGTTGTCTGTTTACTCTGCTGATTATTTCTTTTGCTATGCAGAAGCTTTTTAGTTTAATTAAGTCCCATCTACTTACCTTTGTTTTTGTTGCGTTTGCTTTTAGATTCTTGGTCATGAAGTCTTTGCCAAAGCCAATGTCTAGAAGGGTTTTTCCAATGCTATCTTCTAGAATTTTTATGGTTTCAGGTCTTAGATTTAAGTATTTGATCCATCTTGAGTTGATTTTTGTATAAGGTGAGAGATGAGGATCCAGTTTCATTTTTCTACATGTTGCTTGCCAATTATCCCAGCACCATTTGTTGAATAGGGTGTCCTTTCCTCACTTTATATTTGTGTGTGCTTTGTCAGAGATCAGTTAGCTTCATTTCTTGGTTCTCTATTCTGTTTCATTAGTCTATGTGCCTGTTTTTATGCCAGTACCATGATGTTTTAGTGACTATAGCCTTGTAGTATAGTTTGAAGTTGGGTAATGTAATGCCTCCAGATTTGTTCTTCTTGCTTAGTTTTCCTTTGGCTCTGCAGGCTCCTTTTTGGTTTTATATGAATTTGAGGGTTGTTTTTTCTAGTTCTGTGAAGAATGATAATGGTATTTTGATGGGAATTGCATTGAGTTTGTAGATTGCTTTTGGCAGTATAGTCATTTTCACAATAGTGATTCTACCCATCTATGAGCATGGGATTTGCTTCCATTTGTTTGTGTCATCTATGATTTCTTTCATCAGTGTTTTTTAGTTTTCCTTGTAGAGATCTTTCACCTCCTTGGTTAGGTATATTCCTAAGTATTTTATTTTTTGCAGCTATTGTAAATGGGGTTGCGTTCTTGATTTGATTCTCATCTTGGTTGATGTTGGTATATAGCAGTGCTACTGTTACCGGTGGAGGGTGTCCATGTTCTTGGTATTTTGAACAAAGAATTGGAAAAAAAAAAAAAAACCACAAATAAAGCAAGGAAAGAATGAAGCAACAAAAGCAGAGATTTTTATTGAAAATGAAAGTACACTCCACAATGTGGCAACAGGCATGAGCAGTGGCTCAAGGTCTCCAGATACAGAATCTTCTTGGGTCCAAATACCCACTAGAGGTTTCCCATTGGACACTTTACATTGGTTCACCCCATGTAAATGAAGTGGTGGCCCGCAATCAGTCTGATTGGTTGTGGAAAGCAACCAATCAGAGGTTGAAGTGAAGTTACAAAGTTACACTCCTATGCAAACATTACACTCCTATGCTGTTTGCAACCAATCAGGGGTACTTTCAATTTCCCATCTGCAGGAAAGAGGATTTGCCACGGAAGTAGCCTCTGGTCCTTTTGTTACTTAAACATAGCAAGTTAGGGTTTTCCTTTCAACTGCATTCTAGGAAGTCAGTGTGAAATGGCCTTAGGTTCACTGACTCCAGACCCTATTCTCCTGCCTCACTACTGATTTGTGTACATTGATTTTATATCCTGAAACTTTACTGAATTAATTTATCAGTTCTAGAATCTTTTTGGATGGTTTTCTAGTATATGATTATGTCACTGACAAACAGCAACAGTTTGATTTCCTCTTTACCAATGTGGATGCCCTTTATTTCTTTCTCTTGCCTGGTTGGGATATAGCAGCATGATTGGTAGCCAAAAGTGGAAATGACTCAAATGTCCATCAAATGATGAATGGATAAATGTTATATATCTATACAATGGAATATTATTCTGCAATAAAAATAAATGAAGTACTGCTGGAGGATTCTAAAAAGATGGTGGAATAGGAAGCACCAGGAATCTATCTCCCCACCTGGAAAAACAATTGCACTGTCAAAACCTATCTCTTGTAACTATTTTGGAACTGTGGAGTCTATTAAAGGCTTGCAACTTTCAAGGGAAGGCTTGGACAGAAAACTGAACTTATTTTGGTGAATTTCAGCTCTTAGTTCAGTATCATCTACCCAACCCCAAACCCCAGCTCCCTAGCAGACAGTCTGTATTACTTGCAGGAGCAGCTTGAACATAGTTCATGAGAGTCAATAAGCAGTAAGGACCCTGTCCTCCTATTGATGAGGGTCTATGTTCTGATAATTGATTACTGCTTCTGATCAAGGAGATGCAAACACAGAGGTAGCCGCCATTGTTGTTGCACCTTCCCCCACCATTGTAAGCTTTTACTCCTCCAGCTGAAGCAACTTCCAGGGAATTTTCCTTGTTTTCTTCCTTTTGGAAGACAAACATTAAAGACTAAGACATTAAAAAGCAACTACATTTACAGAGAAAAGTATAAAGTTAAATTGAACACCCAGAGAAAGGCATAAACTCAGAAAAATACCTGAGAAGACCTTAAATCGTAAAGATGCTCAAATAACTAAGGAAAGATGTGGAGAAAGTGAAGAAAATAATATATAAACAAAATGGAAATATCAATAAATTGAAAACTAAAAAAGAAATCAAAGAAATTCTAGAGCTGAAAAGTACAACTGAAATGAAAATCTTACTGTTGGGATTCAAAAGCATATTTGGTCAGGCCGAAGAAAGAATCAGTGAACTTAAAGATAAGACAATTGAAATTGTTGTATCTGAGAAACAAAAAAATTAAAAAGTTAAAAGTGAAGAGAGCCTAGGGGACCTGTAGAACACCACCAAATGGACCACAGTCTGCATTGTGGGAGTCCTTGAGAAAAGAGAAAGAAGTAGTATGATAATTAGAAGAAATAATGGCTGAAAACTTCCCAAGTTTAATAAAGGATATGAATATGATCATCACAGAAGCTCAATGTACTCCAAGTAGTATGAATTCAAACAAACCTCCACTGAAGCATATTATCCATCAAACTGTCAAAAGACAGGAAAGAAGCAACTCATCACATGCAAGGGATTTGCAAAAATCCTCTACAAAATACCTGATTTCAGCAGCATATTACAAAGATACTGCACCATGACCAAAAGTGATTTATTCCTAGAATGTAAGGATGGTTTAACATACAAAAATCGATGCAGTATTCTACATTAACAGAAGGAAAGAGAAAAACTGAATGATCATTTTAATTGATGCAGAAAAAGCATTAAATTCAGCACTCTTTCATGATAAAGAACAAACAGACTGGGAATAGAAGGATACTGCCTCAACTTAATAAAAGGCATATATGAAAAACCCGCACCAAACATCATGCTCAATTCTGAAAGACAGAAAGCTTTTCATCTAAGATCAGGTATAAGATGAGGATGCTGGCTTTCACTACTGCTATTAAACATAGTACTGGAAGTACAAGCCAGAGCAATTAGGCAAGAAAAAGAAATATAAGGCAGCCAGATTAGAAAGGAAGAAGTGAAATTATCTCTGTTTGCAAATGACAGGTCTTATATGTAGAAAACCCTAAAGATATCATTTTTAAAACTATTAGAATTAATACATTCACAAAAATTGCAAGAGACAAAGCACATAAAGTCAGTTGTATTGCTATACACTAATGATGAACAGTCTAAAAGGAAATTAAGAAAACAATTCAATTTATAATATAAAAAAGAATAAAATACTTAAGAATTAACTAAATGGATGAAAGATGCATACAATGCAAACCATAAAACAGACAAATGGAAAGCTATCCCATGTTAATGGATTGGAGGACAATATTATTAAGATGTCAGTATTACCCAAAGTAGATATGCAGATTCAATGTAATACCTATCAAAATCTCAGAAAAGCAGAAATAAATCCATCCTAAAATTTGTATGTAATTTCAAGGAACCCCAAAAGCCAAAATAGTCTTGAAAAAGAACAAAGTTGGAGCACTAATACTTCCTGATTTCAAAACTTACTATAAAGCTAAAATAATTTAAACTATGTGGTACTGCATAAAGACAGCTTTATAAACCAATGGAATCAAATTTAGAGGTCATAAATAAACTCTCACATATATGGTCAAATGATTTTTCACAAGGGTTTTATGAAACTCCAAGGGGAAAGGATATCATCTTTCAACAAATGGTTCTGGGAAAACTGGATATCCACATGCAAATGACCTCGCACCATATTCAAAAATAAAATGGATCAAAGATGTAAATGCAAGAACTAAAACTATGAACTCTTATAAGGAAACAGAGCAATAGCTTTGCCACATTGGATTTGACAATAATTTCTTAGATATGACAGCAAAAGCACATGCAAAAGTAAACAAATTGGACTGCACAAATATTAAGTACTATTGCATTTTAAATACTTTTGCTCACTAGACATTATCAGCAGAATGAAAAGGCAACCTATGAAATGGGAGAAAATATTCGCAAATGATATATCTAATGTTCATAGGTATCCAAGGTATTAATATCCATAACAAATAGAGACCTTCTAAACTCAACAACAATTATAAAAACAAACACTCCAATTCAAAAAATGGACAAACAACTTGATTAGACATTTCTCCAAAAATACATGAATTGCCAGGAAACATATGAAAAGATGCTATCACTAATTATTAGATACATGCAAATCAAAACCACTATGAGATACCACCCTCATTAGGAAGATTACTATTAAGACAAAATAAATATTGGCAAGGATGTGGATAAATTGAAACCCTTATGCACTGTTAGTGGGAATGTAAAATGGTACAACTGCTATGGAAAACAGTATGGCAATTCCTCAAAAAATTAAAAATTGAATTACCATATGATCCAGCAATCCCATTTCCGAGCATATACCCAAAATAATCACAAGCAGGATCTTGAAAAAAATATTTGTACAGTCATGTTCATAGAAGCATTCTTCACAATTGCTAAAATGTTGAAGCAACCCAAGTGACCATTGACAGATGAATGGATAAGCAAATGTAGTATATATGCACAATGGAATATTATTCAGCCTTTAAAAGGAAGGAAATTCTAACATATGCTACAATGGGATGAACCTTTGAAGACATTACGCTAGGTAAAATAATAATAAAGCCATGTATGAAAAACCCACAGCAAACATCATATTCAATAGTGAAGGACTGAAAGCTTTTCATCTAAAATCAGGTACAAAGCAAGGATGCCTGCTTTCACTACTGCTATTAAACATAATACTGGAAGTCCTAGCCAGAGCAATTAGGCAAGAAAAAGTTATAAAAACACAATATTGTGTCATTCCACTTATATGAAGTGCCCAGAACAGTCAAAATCTTAGAGACAGAAAGTAGAATCGTGTTTTCCAGAGCCTGTTAAGGCAGGGGAAATGAGAGGTTATTGTTTAATGGGTACAAGGTGTCAGTTTTAAAAAATAAAGTGTTCTGGAGATGGATGGTAATGATGTTTGCATAGCAGTGTGAATGTGTTTAATATCATGGTAATGTACACTTAAAAATGGTTAAGATAATAAGTTTTATGATAGGTGTTTTTTTACCACAATAAAAAGTTTTAGACAAAAAAAGGAATGAAGTACTGATAGATGCTACAACATTGATGAACCTTGAAAACATAAATATTATGTTATGAAAGAAGACAGACACAAAAGATCACATATTGTATAATTCCATTAATATGAAATGTCCAGAATGGGTAAATCTATAGAGATTGAAAATGAACTAGTGTTTGCCTAGGGCTGGAACAAAGGAGTTGTTGAGAGGAAATGGGTGTGTGACCACTAAAAGTTGAATTGTATGGTATTAGTATATGAATTATATGTCAACAAAAAAGATGTTACAAGAAGTATTAATGGAATGGTGGGCAAACCGTAACTGTGGAGTTGAACATGTAAGAAAAATGGGTTTTCCAGGACTGATTGATATACGGCTCATATCTCCTATGTTTAACTAGCCTGTAGAAGATTTTAATTTCTGGCCAATTTCCCCATCAATAACATAGAGATCATAATATTTGCCTTATTTTTGTGAAGATTAAGTGAGTTAATCCATGTACTTAGCCCAGTGCCTGATGCATACAAAGTGCTTAACAGGGACTATTACATTACATAGTTTTCCAAAAGGATGAAAGTAGGTTCTGGAGTATCTTTATTGATATTCCAAAATGAAAATAAGAAAATTTTTTAAATTATGTGTGGAATTCTATAAGAAAAATAGTTGCTACATTATCAAACATTTTTTAACTTATGAAAGGTTTAGATATTAATGTATCAATTTCAAATAAATGTTAAATATTACAATTATAGAAACCTTGTGCGATATAACTGAGCATTAAAGGTGAAATGGATAGTGTAAAAATCATAATAACATCCCCACTTAAATGGAAGTCAGAGTTCCAGTTATCTCAACCACCTAAAACCAAGCTGTAAACAAAAACAAGTGTAAAAGATGTGAAAGCAATAATGCAAAGCTAATACAGTTTGTGAACTAAGCTTGAGCCATTTTTAGGACAGTCTTTCACAGTCCTTTCACTTACTTTAGTCTCATAAACTCAGGTCTCTGAATTCCCAGCCCAGAAATTAGGACGTGATAATTTCAAAAAAGAAAAACAGTTGTGTTGTTAAAAGTAGGTACTCTGACGCCAGAAAAAAAAAAATGCTTTTAAAGAACTCACAGCTCAGCAGAAATATGCTTAACTATCCCAAAGACAGTATAAGTTTCAGTGGAAACTTTCGTTCACAGATCAGGATTGTATTAGTTTTCACGGTATGTTTGTGGTATTTCAGAGGCTGCCATGCACAGTGAGGAATAGATTTCATCTTATGCCATACCGCATCTTGCTTTTGTTTTTTAGCAGTCTGGCTCTGTCACCCAAGCTGGAGTGCTGTGGCACAGTCATGGCTCACTGAAACCTCTGCCTCCTGAGTTCAAGTGATTCTCAAAGGTTGACAGACTGACATGCAGAAAACAAAAAATAAAAAGAATGAAAAGCAAAGACGACCTAGACTAAAAGAAAATTTTTTTGTCTCTTCTAACGGCAAGCAGAGACAAACACTAAATTGCAATATCATACAATCATTCACCATCTGTAATTCACAATCTATAGTGACAATCTTGAGCTTCTAAAAAAGGTTGATTTCACTATTACCTCTTTAATAAGGCAGAACACTATTAGTTTTCAATAATTTCATTCAATTTAGCCTGTTGAGCTCCTTAACTTCTGGGCCCACTGGGAGGTGAATAATTCATAACTTCTACATGAAAGAGCTCACAGACTGAAAAAGAAAATAGGCTTAAACAAAGGGAGCACAGTGTGACACACAAGGTACAGATTTAGCTTGAAAAATGGAGGAATTAATTAGGAGGAGAGTGACAATAAAATGATTTCTACAAAGTGTTGACATCAGAGCTGACATTTTTTTTTTTGGCAGGAGGGAGACCTGAGTTTTATTATTACTCAAATCAGTCTCCCCAAGCGTTCAGGGATCAGAGTTTTTAAGGACAATTTGGTGACTGGGGGTAAGCCAGTGAGCCAGGAATGCTGATTGGTTAGGTCAGAGATGTAATCATAGGGAGTTGAAGGTGTCTCCTTGCACTGAGTTCCTGGGTGGGGGCCACAAGATCAGATGAGCCAGTTTATTGATCTGGGTGGTGCCAGCTGATCCATCAAGTGCAGGGTCTGCAAAATGTCTCAGGTACTGATCTTAAGGGCAGTGTATCCTTAAATATTGTAGCCTCTAGCTGCATGACTCCTAAACCATAATTTCTAATCCTGTGGCTAATGTTAGTCCTACAAAGGCAGTCTAGCGCCCAGGCAAGAAGGAAATTTGTTTTGGGAAAGGGATAAACTATAAACTAAGTTCCTCCCAAAGTTAGTTCAGCCTATGCCCAGGAATGAACAAGGACAGCTTGGAGGTTAGAAACAAGGTGGAGTTGGTTAGGTCACATCCCTTTCACTGTCTCAGTTACAATTTTGCAATGGCAGTTTCAATCCATCCCTTTGGGTTTTATAACATGTTAATCTTAATGCGTTGGCTAATGAAGATGGAAAAGGGGTGAAGACCATTCTAACTTCTTCCTGCTGATCAGGGGCATAGTGGTGGTAGGTGTTGACCCAAGAAGAGAGGAGTAGAACCACTTTGCAACTGTCTGAGCATACTCATGCAGACCTGGCTGTGGTTCCAAGGCTTGCACGGCAAAGGCATTAGTGTTGTTATGTATAGTTTTAGTACCACATTTAAAGGAACAGTGTACTATAAGGTAAATACTGAGTACTAGGGTAAGTAGTGCAATGCCCAGTTTTAAAAGTAAACATTTGCAAGATAATGTTTAGGGCTAACTATGACGTGAACCCCAAAATTCCTGTCCTCTGGAGACCAAAAGAAAGTATTTCCACATGGTCACAAGGTTAAGCTCTTAAGGATACAAAACTAAATAAAGAAAATTCATCTGGTATTGGTTTCACGGACCTGTAGCAAAGTTTGTACCTCACCAGCCTGCCAGGCTGGCTTGAAAAGCAGGCTTGTAGGTGTCCTAAACCCATGTTCTATCCTGTGATATCCCTCTCTCCATTATAGAAAGACAAATTTTTAGCACAAAGTGTACCAGATTTGCTACAGCCTAAGACTAGCCTCACAAATCCTTTTTTTTTTTAAATATATTAATCAAACCCTTGCAGAGGAGACAACCAGTTACACTTACATTTACAAACACACCCACAAACAGACTCACACAGAGAGACCAGAAACTTGTGTGGTAAGAATTTCTTACCCTTTCTGCCGGCATACTAGGTTTTCAGGTTCCCTTTCTCTGCAGCTTCCATAAGAATGGAGCAGTTTTTGATGACCCTGCTTGCTGTGCCATAGCTGTGAGGGTCAAGCCACTTAACAAAAGAAAATCATCCTTTTCTGTTTTATGAAGCCATAGGCAAAAGATTCTCAGTTTTGCAAGATGCTGCTCAATGGTCTGCATGGGGAACCGAATTAACATTTTTCATCCCAGCAAAATACATACAACAAAACAGACACTAGTCACCTTGTTCAGCACCCAATATCAACCTGACAAAGCTCAAACTTTCTCCTGTTGGTCCCTGTTGTCTTTGATCCACTCCAGATGGGAAGGGATCACCTCCAGATGGTAATTCACATTGGGATCTCTGGTCAAGGTGAAGAGCGAATAGTCACCCTGAGACAGGCCTGTTGAGCTTTCTTTAGGGCTCACCAAATGTGACCAGATAAATAAGGGGGGTTTCTGAGTTAAGTCTGCTGGACTTCCATAAGCAATTTCTTCAGAGGTCCCCTTCACATATACAAAAACACACAAAGATGAGACAGACAGAAGGATTCCAAATCTGATCCCTAACCAACAACTCCAAGAGTATCCCTTCCAAACTATCCTCCTATTCTCCATCTGAGAAATCTCCCTGAAATCTTCCTGATTGAGAAGTCTCCTTAACCAACACACTTCCTACTAGTTAGGGAGAGCCAACTGAGACCCCCCCCCCCGGAGCTGAACTGAGACAGACACCCCACAGTGGGGCTATATCCAAACCAAGACCCCCAAAGGAGCTGAACTGAGACAGACACCCCGTGGTAGAGCTAGACACCCTGCATTGGGGCTATGGACAGACACCCCACCATGGGGCTACAAGACCAGTTGGGAGAAGGAAGAAGGTGTTTGCAGCTCCTAGGATACTCACCAACCCAGACACCCCACAATGGGGCTGCAGACAGACACCCTACCATACATAGGGCTACAGACACCCCACCATGGGGCTACAGAGAGACACCCTGTGATAGGGCTACTGTTATGAGATGTCTCCCCAGAACTATTTCTCTCTTGCAATTAAATCCATTCATATTATGAAATGGGAGAGTTCCCTGACCCCCTCCCTCGTGGAACTTGCGACAGGGGTGCAGCTCATTTGCTCAGCCACTGCGCTCAAATACCTTACAGGATGGGGAGCATGCAGACAGGCAGGTGCAGGAGCCAGGGCAAGCACGTTTGGTCTCAGGACCCACAGTAGCATCTCGGGGTGTGTTACAATTAATGCTGTTTTAGCAGTTGCCATCCACAGACAGCTAAGTGTTACACCAGCTCAGTGGAGTCAGGGTGACAGCCTTTTACACCCTGCCCTCTTGGTATCCGGGTCCTTGTCCCATATCCAGGAAGAATCAGGTCACATGGACTTAAAGGATGGTGAATGCAGGGATTTTATTGAGTGATGGAGGTGGTTCTCAGAGGGATAGGTGGGAAGCTGGAAAGGGAATAGAGTGATAAGATGATCTTTCCCTGAAGTTCAGCCATCCCATCTCCTCTCTGACCATCCCCAGCCGAACTCCTCTCAACGTTCAGATGCTCCTTCTCTTCTCTTCTTCTCTGCTGCTCCACTCTGCTGCTCTTCTGATTGTGGATCCCGGGGTTTGGGCTTTTTATGGGTACAGGATAGGGGCATGGTGAGCAAGAGTGGTCTTGGAAAAGGCAACACTGGGATGTGAAAACAGGAATGCCTGTTCCCATTTAGAGCCGTGGGTTTCCAGGCTTGAGGGTGGGGCCTTTTCTGGGGAACTGCTCTCTTCTACCCGCTATTTCCTTGCCTCCTGTCCATATCAGTTGGGTTGGCAGCACCCCACCAGTAGAGAGAGTACCAGAGTCATCCCCCAGTCCAAGAGAACTAGGCCCACTTGGGCTGACCTCTGGATCCATCGCTGGAGGTGGATACCAAACCACAGGCAGGTAGCAACAAGGGTAATCCCAGAGGAGCCCCCAAATTTGTAACTGCCCAGTAGGTTCACCTTGCCCACTGCCTAGACAGAGCCTGATTTATCAAGACAGGAGAATTCCAATAGAGAAAGAGTAATTCACACAGAGCCGGCTGTATGGGAGACTGGAGTTTTATTATCACTCAAATAAGCCTCCCAGAGCTGAGTTTTGAAGAATAAAAAGAATTGTGCAAAAAGGATAAGGCATTGTACATAGAGTTGATAGCATTTGCCAAGACATAGAGGCATCAACTAGTTAACTCCAGGATCTTTAGGTAATTCAGAATTGCTGGCTCAAAACATGCAAGATGGGGCCAGGCACAGTGGCTCACACCTGTAATCCCAGCACTTTGGGACATTGAGGTAGGCGGATTACTTGAGGCCAGGAATTCAAGACCAGCTTGGCCAACATGGCAAAACCCCATCTCTACTAAAAATACAGAAACAAAACAAAACAAAAAAATAGCCAGGCATGGTGGAGCACACCTGTAATCCCAGCTACTTGGGAAGCTGAGGCACGAGAATCACTTGAACCCAGGAGGCAGGAGGCTACAATGAGTCATGATCATGCCACTGCACTCCAGCCCAGGCGACAGAACAAGACTGTCTAAAAAAAAAAAAAAAAAAGGCAAGGCGTAACATGAGGTATGGCGTAACATGAAATCTATTTTTTATTGCCCATGGCAGCCTCTGAAATACTACAAACATACTGTGAAAACTAATGCAATTCTGATCTGTGAACAAAAGTTTCCATTAAAACTAATACTAACCTTGGGCTAGTTAAGCATATTTCTGCTAAACTGTGAGTTCTTTAAGAGCAGCAACGGCATTTTAGGCATTTCTGTACACTTAGTAGTATATATATTTAAGTCTTTAATGAATATTTATTGAGTTCACATAACTGAACTCATGAACTAATAATTTGTGAGTAACTTACGTGCTTTATGCTATTAAGTTCATCACTTTTTCTGATACTTAATCGCGAAAATGGAAGTTACTGAAGAAATTAGTGTTTTTGATCAGGGAAGAGAGAGGAATAAATTTCTAAAATGGGGCATTTTGGGAAAGTGCAGAACTCTAGTAAATTAGGATAATGAGAGGCACCATGAAAACACAGAACTTGCATGTAGGTGAGGAAGGAATGATGAGGGGATGTTAATGACATAGTTTGCAATTTTATAGAATACAGCAGTTCTAGGTACCCTCTCCCTCTCCCTACACATTCCATTTAACGTCTTCTTCCTTCTCCCCTCTAAAGTGAGTACCCTCTGGCTATCGATAACTATACAAGGGAAGAAAATTAAGAACATGTAAGAACAGGGTGATTTAGCAAGAAGTAGGTACATGAAGCAAAGGAAGCTGGTTCTTATTCAAGGACTTTTCCTTTGATGGGCTTTATGCTTTTTAAACTCTGACGATACTAGATATCAATAGATGACTGTATTTCAACTATAGGCATTGAAAAATGTATTTAGAATTTATGACTCATCAAGGACTATGAGATTTTACAAATATAAGATCAATATATGTAAACAGTGCCATGTGTCTTCCCTCTCCACTGTTTAATACTAGTTACATGTATAAATTTTAAATGTGCATAGTCTGAAATATGATCCCGGAAATAGATAATCTTCCCAATTATCTGTCATCATTTACTATACTATGTATAGAAATAAATAAGTAAACAATATGAGGAAGAGAACAGTATAAAGTTGGGCAACTCTCTACGTTTTGAATAAATGATTTCACTTAGAAAAGCAATATTTATTTAATATAGGTAACCAAGAAGAAAATTTAAATAAGTTGAGTGCCAAGAATTGAGAACATGTGACCATGCACATCTCCTATAAAACTGTTCAAAGTAACACACTTTATAAAAAATGTTCAGATTCTACATAGAGTCATGAAATTTTAAATCACTTAAAAATAGTTATTCAGCACATATGTGCAAAACACTGTTTTTATATATTTGGAATATATCAGCAAACTAATATATTCCTTAGGAGTCAATTACTTCAACCACCTAGAACCCAGTTGCAAAAAAAAAGTACAAATGTCTTGAAAACAATAATATGAAGCCATTAAAAAGTTTTGTGAGTTAAGTTTGAGCAATTTTTGTGAAAATCTCTCACAGTCCTTTGATTTACTTTATTCTAATAAGCTCAGATCTCTGAATTTCTAGTCCAGAAAGTAGAATGTGATAACTTGAAAGGAAGGGAAAGAAAAGAGGTGAGATGTTTTAAGTAGATTAGTTTTCGAATTTTACACCTGTACATGCTATTGTTAATGCACATTCATTTATAGAACACAAAGACTTTATAATTGTAATGTTTAACACACATATATTTGAAATGGGTACATTGACATTGAGATATTTTGTAAATTAAAAAACTGATCATGTGAGAAATATTTTCTTTAAGGAATCAAAAATTCTCTTCAATGGAGAGAGAGGACAATAAATAATAAACATACTAAGTCATATGATAGAAGATGACAAACAATATGCAAAACATAAAGCAAAATAGAATCAGAAGTGTCAGGGTGTGTTCTGGTAGTGAGATTGAACTTTTAAATATTGTAGTCAGGTTAAAGGTTATTGAGGTAACAGTTGAGACTTTCATTATAGTTATATGCAGATTTCACATATAATAAAATCTACCTATATACAAATATATAGAGAGACATATATGTGTCTATATGTGTATTATATATCAGATATATCACATATCTGGATACCATTATGATGAAAATATGCCTAACTATCAAAAAACTCAAGACCTTCTTTTTGTTATTCACTCTCATGTGTCACACCAAAGGCTGGAGACCTTAAGTTTGCCTTTAACCCTGAGCAGCAGGACAAAACCACTTCTAGCTTGTATTCCAGAAATACATTTCTTAAAACAAGTGCTCTAAGGAAAAAAGCATTTGCAATGTAACTATTTTCATTTGTTTAGTAGATTTTTACAGCACTTATTTCATGTGTTCAGCACCTTTGAGCATATGTCCATTTGCCATAAGGCAAAAATTTAAAGGGATTTCCTGCAGTGATGCTTTTGTTTTCTCAGTATGTGATTAGAAGTCTTGTGATCGACCTTAACTGAAGAAGGATTTAATAGGAATAAATTATGGAAAAGAAACGAAATGAATCAGAATTTAGCTTTTGAGAAATCAACAAACATAATTTACTTTTTAAATTATCAATAAGAAAACCCTCTGTTTATAAGTGGTGCCTCATTGGCTAATAATTACTCCTTGAAAATATCTACCCATATCATTGAATCTAAGTGCCATTTACTAAGATGTCCTATAGTTTTAGCTTTTCTCAGTGCAGATTAATAGCAGAAGCTGTACTTCATCCAGACAAAAATATTTAACATCAAAGCAAAAATTAAGAAATAAGGAAGCTAAACACCAAGCCTCCATTTAAGGTATATAAATAGTATTGATGATTAGCGATAAGAATAATCATCTTCTGCTCATGTGCTGTGCTAAAGCAAAGAATAACTGACTCACATACACAAGGAAAATGCTCTTCAATTTGCTCTGTTGTTATAAAAGTTCTTTTAAGTCTCTCATATTCATATTCACTTATATTCTGTACTGTTAATATCACTTCACAGAAAGACTAAAAGTACAGTTTGGTTTATTAACAGTAATAGACATAGTTATAAAATTTGCCTGTGGTTAAATTTATACTCAACTTATTCTCAAACAGATCTGAGGCTGCTTGCAGTAACATTGATAAGAGTGGTAAATACAGACGAAGAGGAAGTCAATATGCTAACCCTAAGTTTGCTCAGTTTCTGAAGATACCTTTATGGCAAAAAGCCAGGCCAGTAAACAGATCCAGCAAAAGTGCCAACACCCTTCATTGGGAAAACTTCCTCTCTTGAACCTTTAAATCAGGATAGTGCTTTTTTATTTGACACCTATGATGGTGTAGAGCTTCAGGTTTTAAGCAGCCAGTTTTAAAAAGAAAATACAGTACTACAATACCTAGCTCTTGCGAGAGGAAGAAGAAATCACGGGTGTTCCTCAGGAAAAACTTGTTATCCTCGCATTAATTTTTAAAGTAATTTCTCAGGTGGCATTTTTATTAGGGGTAGTGAGTGATGTAAGTGACAGGGCCTTCAGTAGCATTTTTACAGCAAAGTCCAGACACGTTCCTAATGGTTGTTTCCTACAATGACCTTAAACTTTTTTAAAAGCATAACTGTAAATCTCAGTAAAGATGATTCTGCATTCTCACATTTTCTTGGTAATAGTTTGACAAACTACACTTCAAAAACCACATGCTTTTAAAAATTGGGATTTTTTAAAATTTGAATTCTTCCAAATATTTTATCTTCACCTTTGCCTCTTGAATGCCTCATGTCTTGTAGTGACAATCCAAAAGCAGTGGTGGCTACATATTTTTCTTCTCTGGCCTTGGCACATTTCTTAAGCTAATTACAAAACTTAGATATGCAAGAGTACCTTTGGCATTAGCAAATAATGAGCACATCTTGTCTCTGGATCCAGATGCAAAGAGAGACTATCTCCCAAGATTACAGATTGCCACAATTGAGAGGTTCGTGTCAGCAACCAGAATATTCTCAAAAATGTAAATCAGATTATATCCTTTCATGACTTTCCAATGCTATTAGAATAAAATACAAACTCCTTACCTTACTTCCAAGGTCCTACATAATCAGGCCCCTTCTCACCCTGTGATCTCACCTCCTACCACTTTCCAGTTCATTCATTATGCACCAATCATCCTAGCCATGTTTTTTCCTCAAGTATAACAAGGTCTTTCCTATGTTTGATATTTCCTCCTGCCTGGAACGATCTTCTGCAGATATTTTCATTGCTGGCTCCTTCCTATCATTCAGATGAGAGTGGATATTTTTATCTTGTTCCTGATCTTAGGAGGAACAAAATGCCCAGTTTCTCATCATTCACTATGATTTTAGGTGTAGGGTTTTTGTAGATGCTCTTTAGAAAGTTTGAGGAAATTCCCCTTTATTCCTCGTTTGCTGAGAGATTTTGTCATGAATGAGTGTTGGGTTTTGTCAAATGCTTTTTCTACATCTATTAAAATGATCACATTATTTTTTCTTCTTTAGCCTGTGGATGTCATTGATTACATTTATTGATTTTGAAATGTTGAACTACCTTGCCTACCTGGAATAAATCTCATTTCATAGTGGCATATAATCCTTTTTATACATTGGTGGATTTGATTCACTAATCTTGTTGAGGAGTTTTGCATCAATGTTCATGAGAGATCTGAGTCTGTAGTTTTTCTTTCTTATAATGTCTGTTTTTGGCATTAGGATGATGATGTCCTTATAGAATGAGTCAGGAAGTGTTCCCTTTGCTTCTATTTTCTAGAAGAGATTGTGGAGAATTGGTATCATTTCTTGCTTAAATATTTGGTACATTTCACCAGTGAAACAATCTGGGCTTAGTGCTTTCTTTCTTGGAAGGTTATTAATTAGTGACACTATTTTTTAATAGATATAGGTCTATTCAGATTGTTTTTCAAGGAGGTAGTGCATTTTATCTAAGTTATCAAATCTGTGTGCATAGACTGTTCATATTACTTCTTTATTATCCTAAAACATTCATGGGATCAATAGTCATGATTCCTCTCTCATTTCTGATACTGGTAATTTGTGTTTTCTCTCTTTTGTCCTTGGTTGGTTTGACTTGAAGTTTATTGATTTTATTGATCTTTTCAAAGAACCAGCTGTTTGGTGTCATTGATTTTCTCTATTGTTTTCCTGTTATCAATTTCGTTGATTTCTCCTCTAATTTTTATGTTTCTTTTCTTCTGCTTACTTTAGGTTTAAATTGACCTTCTTAGGCCGGGTGCGGTGGCTCACACCTATAATCCCAGCACTTTGGGAGGCTGAGGCAGGCGGATCATGAGGTCAAGAGATCAAGACCATCTTGGCCAACATCATGAAACCTCATCTCTACTAAAAATACAAAAATTAGCTGGACATGGTGGTGCACGCCTGTAGTCCCAGCTACTTGGGAGTCTGAGACAGGAGAACTGCTTGAACCCAGGAGGCAGAGATTGTAGTGAGGCGAGATGGCACCACTGCACTCCAGCCTGGTGACAAAGCAAGACTCTGTCTCAAAAACAAATTAATAGGTAAATAAATTGCCCTTCTTCATTTAGCTTCCTAAAATGAAAGCTTAGATTACTGGCTTTGAGTATTTCTTCTTTGCTAATAAACAGTCATCCCTCCATATACCCATGGGTTCTGCATCTGCAGATTCAGCCAAATGCAGGTCAAAAATGTTTGAAAAAGTAAAACCAATAAAAATAACACAAATTAAATACCAATACTCTATAACAACTATTTACATAGCATTTACAGTGTATTAGATATTATAAGTAATCTAGAGATGATTTAAAGTATACAGAAGAATGTATGTAGGTTATATGCAAATATGACACCATTTTATAAAAGGAACTTGAACATCTGCAGATTTTGGTCTCTGCAGGAGGCCCTGGAACCAATCCCCGTGGATACTGAGAAATGACCATGTGTACTTAATGTTATAAATTTCCCTCTAAACATTGCTTTTGTTGCATCCCACGAATTTTGATAAGTTGCATTTTCATTTATTTTGAATATTTTCTAATTTATCTTGAGACTTTTTCTTTGACACATGTTATTTAGAAGTATTTTGCTTAATCTCCAGATATTTGGAGACTTTTGAGCAATCTTTTTGTTACTTATTTCTAGTTTAATTCCTGTATAGTCTGTGAACATAATTTGTGTAATCTCTATACTCTTAAAAGTTGTTTTTGGTTTATTTGTTTGAGACAGAGTCTTGCTCTGTCACCTAGGCTGGAGTACAGTGATGTGATCTTGGCTCACTGCAACCTCTGCCTCCCAGGTTCAAGAAATTCTCCTGCCTTAGCCTCCCGAGTAGCTGGAATTACAGGTACCCACCATCACATCCAGATAATTTTTGAAATTTTAGTAGAGACAAGGTTTCGCCATGATGGCCAGATTGGTCTCGAACTCCTGACCTCAGGTGATCCACCCGCCTCAGCCTCCCAAAATGCTGGGATTACAATGTAGGAATGAGCCACGGTGCCTGGCCTGTAAAGTTGTATTTTGTAGCTCAAATGTAACCTATTTTAATACATATCTATTCAAGCTTGAGAAGAATGTGTATTCTGCCATTGTTGAAGTATTCTATAAATTTCAGTTACATCAAGTTCATCTAGATCAAATTGATAGTACTATTCGGGTCAACTATATCCTTACTGACTTTCTGCCTGTTTGACTTATGAATTACTTACTGAAAGGTGTTGACGTTTGTAACTATTACAGTAGATTTGCCTATATGTCTCACATAATTTAACCCTTTGTTGTTAGATGCATGCTAAGGATTCTTATATCTTCTTGGAGAATTGATTTCCTTATTATGTAATGCCTCTCTATCTCGATCATTTTCCTTGTTCTGAATTTTGTATTGTCTGAAATCAATATAGCTACTTCATCTTTCTTTTGTTAAGTGTTAGCATGGTATATCTTTTTCCATCCCTTTAATCTATATATGTCTTCATATTTAAAGTGGGCTTTTTGTAACATTGTTACTTTTTTCATATCTTTTTCTGCCTTGTCTTGTTTTTGAACATTTTATACTATCCATTTTATCTCCTCTCCTCTTTTTGAAAAAAGTTAGTTGCTCCAGAGTTTGCAATATATATTTTTAACAAACTTAAAACTAACTGAAAACTAACTTCAAATAACAGTATACTGTTTCACATGTAGTGCAGGTACCTAATAACAGAGTTGTCCCAGTTCTTACTTTCTGACCCTTATGACATCATTGTCATCCACTCCACTTATCCATATGCTAGATATTGTTTCTATTATTACTTTAAACAGTTTAAAGTTTAGTGTTAAGAATAAGAAAAATAAAATATTTTATTTTATCTTCATTTATTCCTTCTCTAACATTCCTTTTTTAAATATAAAACTAAGTTTCTGACCTATGTCATTTTCCTTCTCCCTGAAAAACTTCTTTTAATATTTCTTACAGGGTAGATCTGCTTGCAATGAATTCCTTCAGTTTTTGTTTTTCTGAGAAAGTAATTTTTCTTCACTTGTGAGAGATAATTTCACTGGATGTAGAATTATAGGTTACAGGGCTTTTTTTTTTCTTTACAATGCTTTAAATATCTCACTCTATTTTATTCTTTTTTGTATGGTTTCTGACAAGAAATCTGCTGCAATTCTTGTCCTTAATCTCCCATCTGGTGGCTTTCAATATATTTTTGCCTTTGGTTTTTTGAAATTTGAATATGATATGCCCTGGTGTAGATTTTTCGTAATTATCCTGCTTGGTGTTCTCTGAGCTTTCTGGATCTGTTGTTTCCTGTCTATAATTAATTCTGAAATGTTCTTGTGCCATTATTAATTCAAATGTTTCTTCTGTCCCATTCACTCCTTCTTCTCTTTTGGTATTTCAACAATGTGTATGTTACATCTTTTGAAATTGTTCCACAGTTCTTGGATGTTCTGTTCCTTTTTTAAATTCACTTATCTGTTTTATTTCAGTTAGGGAGTTTTCTGTTTCCCTATCTTCTAGCTTAGTGGATTTTTTCTTCTGTTATGCCATGTGTACTGATGATCCCATCAAAGGCATTCTTCACTTTTAAGATAGTGTCTCTGATTTTTAGCATTTCCCTTTGATTCTTTCTTAGAGTTTCCATTTCTGTGCTTACATTCCCCTTCTGTTCATGCCTATTGTCTATATTTTTCCACTAGAACCCTTAAATATTAACCATAACTTCCTGGTTTGATAATTCCAATGTCTGTGTCATATCTGAGTTTGATTCTTATGCTTGCTTTATCTCTTCAGACTGTTTTTGTTTGTCTTTTAGCATATCTTGTAAATTTTTGTTGAAAGCTAGACATGATCAGATAATAGGAACTGAGGTAAATAGGCCTTAAGTGTGAGGTTTTGTTTTAATATGGCTAGGAGGTGGGTTGTATTTGATGTTTGCTGAAGTTGCACATGCCATAAGCTTCCAATTTCTCTAGTATCCGTTTTCCTTCCTATAGTATTTGGGACTCCCTGTATTAGTCAGTGTTCACTAAAGGGACAGGACTAATAGGATAGATGTATATATGAAAGTTAGTTTATTAAAGAGTATTGGCTCACACAATCACAAGGTGAAGTCCCACAACAGGCCATCTGCAAACTGAGGAGCAAGGAAGCCAGTTCGAGTCCCAAAACCTCAAAAGCAGGGAAGCCAATATCAGCTTTCAGTCTGTGGCTGAAGGCCTAAGAGCCCCTGGCAAACCAATGGTGTAGGTCCAAGAATCCAAAAGCTGAAGAACTTGGAGTCTGATGTTCGAGGGCAGGAAGCATCCAGCATGGGAGAAAGATGGAGGCTGGAAGACTCAGCCAGTCTGGTCTTTCCACCTTCTTCTGCCTGCTTTTATTCTAGCTGCGATGGCAGCTGATTAGATTGTGCCCACCCAGATTGAGTGTGGGTCTGCCTCTCCCAGTCCTCTGACTCCAATGTTAATTTCCTTTGGCTGCACCCTCACAGATACACCCAGGATCAATACTTTGCATCCTTCAGTTCAATCAAGTTGAAACTCAATATTAACCATCACACTTCCTAAGGACTCCTCTTCAAGAGAGTCTGTGTTTTTCAGCTCCTTCAGCTATAATTCAGTTATGACAATAGAGCCCGATTGATATGGGGGTGAAGTATGAAGAGAATCATTCATTCTAGAATCTTATGATTAAATTTCAATTTTTTAGTTGGCCTGTGTCCCTGGGCTGTGACTTTTACAAGTGTTTCTTAGGTTCTCCCTCCATCCCAGTAGGTGAAACAGAAAGGCTCAAGAGGAAGCTAGAGTTGAAGAAACTGTCCTTCCCCTACAGAGGATAAGGCCGTGATAATGTATTTTTCCCTGGAGAGTAGGCCTTTGTTATGAGAATGTTCTAGGCCTACTTTTATAATGGTTACTTTCCCCCTCTATCTACAGAACATTTTCATGTCTCCCAACTGAAACTATGCACACTAAACACAAATTTCCCATTTTCCCTTCCCTTCAGCTCTTGGAAACCACCATCCTGCCTCCTAACAATGGAGTCTTTTGCATTTGCCATAATGTTTTTGAGGTTTCTCCATGTTATGGTATGTATCAGTATTTCATTCCTTTTTATCACAGAATAGAATTCATTGTATGAATATACCACATTTTATTTATCTACTCAGTAGCTGATAGACATTTGGGTTGTTTCTACCTTTGACTATTATAAATATTATTGCTATAAGAATGTGCATACAAGTCTTTGTGTCAACCTATGTGTTTATTTATATTGGTTAGATTTCTGTGCATAGAATTGTTGGTTTGTACGTAATTTTTAAGAAGCTAACAATCTGTTTTCAAAAGTAGCTGTACCGTGTTATGTTCCCATCAGCAATGTATGAGAATTCCAGTTTCTCTACAGCTGTTAATACTTGGTATTTTCTGCTTTTTTTGTTACAACCATTCTAGTGAATGTATACTGCTATCTCATTGGCATTAATTTGCATTTCCCGAATGACAAATACTGTTAAGAACTTTTCATATTCAGATTGAACACCTCTTATCCAAAATGCTAGGAACCTAAGTATTTTGGATTTTTATTTTTCTCAGGTTTCTAAATGTTTGCAGAATACATACCACGTAAGTATTCCTAATCCAAAAATCTGAAATCCAAAATGCTCCAATGAGCATTTCCTTTTCATACAATTGTTGCTGGGCAGAATGACTGGGGGAACATTACAGATGTGGAAGTCCAATTCTCTTACCATCTGCTTGGAGTTTTTTTCCAAAGAAGTTTTTTTCTTTATGGCCCTAGGATCTGTCTCATCCTCATATATGAGTTCTGGACTGTTGCTGGGGAAAATCACAGCTCTGTATATTTTTGGTTTTCTGTGGGGACAGTGAAACCAGCTTGCTTCTGTACTGCCACTTTAAAACCAGATGTCTGCCAAAAAATTTTTATTTTAATGGTAATAATTAGCATAAAATTTGCTTTTAGGACCATTGTAAGCCACAAAGATAACCATAGTAGCACAATTTGTAAATGGGGTTGATAGGGAGTGGCACATAAATAGAAATCCTAAAGGCTGAACATGTAAAATCACAACTACTTTTATGCCTATCTTTATCTGGTCTAACATGGCAGTAAACCAAATATGTTTTGACAAAGTGACAGCAAAGTGTTATAATGATTGCCACTCCCTTTTTTCTTCTTTTTGAGGAAGCAGGAAAATGCAGAGCAGAACAAATAGTTCTGTTTCAGACTCTACCCCTTTCCCTGGTTCCAGGCTAAACAATACCCAGGTAACAAGCATAAATAAATAACATCACAAAGAATTATACAATACCCAAGCTGGCGCAATTAAAAAAAAAGATGACATGAAAATTGTAGAGAAATTTTGTCAAGATAATGTGCTAATAGGGTAAGGAGTGAGTGAAAGGACAGAGGAGTCAAAGATGACTTATGGATTTTAGCTTGTGCAAATGAAAGAACAGCAGTTTACTGAGATCCAAGAGAACCAGTGTGGGTGACCAGAACTCGATAAGTTGTTTTTTGACTATGTTATGATTAATTAAGCAATCAAGTAAATATGGAACTAGGTAGTTGAATATGTAAGTTTAGAATTCAGATAATAAAGGACTAGATATATATAAATTTGAAAGTGATCAGCGTAGACATGGTTCATAAAGCCATGGGGCAGGGTGAAGACAGAGAGGAAATGTAGATGAGAAGAAAAAAAAAGAGAGATTGGAGAACTTAGCTTCAGGATTACACCTTAGGTTACCTTAAGTTTAGCTGTCAGGAAGAAGAGGAAGAACCAGCAAAGGAGATCCAGGAGTAACCAGTGAGGTAAAGAAAAAGAACCAGAAAGGGGTATGTTCCAGAAGCCATAGGAAGAACATGTTTCAATAAAAAATACTCAGCTATATCAAACCTGCTGTTGACAGGTGAAACACAAAGAGGATTAGGAATCACTGTTTTGACAGTAGTTTAAGTGGAATGATGGGGATTCTAAACTAAATAGGAGAAGAGAAAGTAGACAGCAGTACTGATAGTTCTTTTCAAGGAGTTTTACTCTAAAGGGGAAAAAAGAAATGGGGCAGGAGGTAGAATGGCACAGGAATTCAAGTAGAGGAGGATTTATCATGAAGCTAATGAAGTCTAAGTTTCAGGGCTTCTCACCTGTGCAGGCCACTTCTATGGCCCTGGGAGGGGTCCTAACAATGTATTTATGTGACATGTGAAAATAAGTTTTTTAAAAAATTTCCAAAAGTAAAACATTTTAACTAAAATAAGCCATTTTCTCCTTCCATTCCAACTTCTGTCCATCAAACATTCCCTCTTTGGTTGGCTGCAGACACTTCTGGATTCTGACTAAATGAGAGTTAAATTAGTAATATATTTAATTTGCATTTATGTTTTGTTTTAATTTGGAACAAAACATTATTTTCAAGTATAACAAAAATAATTAAATTGAATTAAAAATTATTTTCCTTTTTCTCTTAAATCCTGAAGAACTGGAATGACAAAATATGACCCATTCAAGTCTAAAGCACTATGAAAAGTACCAAGAATTATACATTTCTAGCCATTAATTTATGAACTAATATAGTTATTTTTGGCTGTAGTCTACTTGTTTTTTTCATTTTTTGAAGAAATACATAATCAATGTGAAGCAAAATAGACTTGAGAAAGAATTGAAACGACAAAAAAAAAGAAACGCTATGAGATAGGAAGATGAATCAGCAAAATATGCACTCTTTTACAGTAGATACCTACTATATCCAAGAACAAAACCTCCTTATTACACAGGGTAAAACAGAATTCAAAAGGACATTGTATTTCTATTGGAATTCTTTAGACTTTTCTGAAATGTGAAGACGGCCATAATTTGATTAATATTGATCTGAAACAGCAGCAAGTCATCATGTCTGAAAAATATTGTATGGACACTACAATGTAACTACATCTTGATGCACACTAAATAGTAATGTATATGAAACTTCTCTTTATTTCCCAAGACCCCCTAAATGATTTTATATAAGCTGCTAGATTTTCATACAACCCTTTCCTAGTCTAATATACAAATATATGGTCATTCAGTCTCTCCTAGAAGAATGTGAATGACACAGAATCTGCCACTCTAATGGGGAGGCCATATTTTTTGGTTTATTCTGCTTCATAATACAGCAAGGACCTCCCTGACTACAAACATGGATCAGAGCCTCTCATCTTGGAAATATTGCCCCCAAGTTCACCTTTATTTTCGTTTTTGCTCTTTGCTGTCATCCTTCCTCAACGATTCTCCACACTTCTCACTTTTCATTCTCTACACATCTACACATAATTCTTTTTTTTTTTTTGGCATTAACAAAAGGCATTTAAAAGAGCATAAAGTGAATGTCCCTCCCTACCAGTGGGCATCAGAGAGAAAATGTGTTCCTGGGATCACAATTGCCACAATAGTTTCAAGTCTATTAAGACACTTGCATAGCTGACAAATCCCAGTTAAATGAATTTTGAAATTACCTCCACCTTACTTGTGGTGGGCTTCTTTTCAAAGGGACACCAGATACTGCCATCTGTATGACACATGTGGATTCTCAACAGTCTTAATCAACTTGTTGCTTTTGATGTCCCCTCCTTCTTCAGGACCAAATAGATGCATTCTTGAAACAATTTTAAACCAAGAACTGACTTTTTCCCATTTTTAGAATGTACTCATTATAAAACAAGGCTATTTTTGCGGTAGTCAGACAAAGGCACAGCCTCCTTCTTTTAGATGTATTTTTTAAACACTTCATGTTTTTAATAAGGAAAAAATGAAATCTATATTTCAACACTATTGGAATATATATAGGCAACATGGGTGGAATGGCTATTCCTTGCCTTATTACGCCATGGAATAAAAATACTCCTACTCATTTTCCCTCTTTAAATAATGTAAAGTTATGTATAGATAATTCAACACAAAACTATTTGCCAACTCAAAAAAGATTTTACAAAAGATATAATATCTTAATATGTGGTGTTTTATTCATATATTTTGCAGACCTGCTCAATTAATTGAAGTTTATATTGGGGGATTAATCAGACATAAGGAAGAAATAAAAAACTTACAATGAAGGGAGGCAATTATTAAATTGCTTCTGCTCAGCAGAAAATGTTTTCTTCAGGGTCTCAACCATGAATGCCTAAATTCTGGGCAGGGAAAGCAGGAGTATAATAGAAATACTAATCAAAATTCACAGGACGTTCACACTGCTTTTTCTTTTAAAAAATGTTGTATTTGATACATACAAAAGAATATATTGGCATATAAATTTAAAAGTATAAAATAATAAAACTTACCTATCAAATTAAAAACATTACCAAAGTTCATGACCTACCTATTCCATCTCCCTGTCTTACCAAAAAAGGTAACCACTGTCACAAATTTTAAGTATATTATTACATGCCTTTAAAGAAAAAGTTTTATCCGTTATGTGTGTTATTCTTAACCAATATGTTGTTTGATTTACATACTTGATTTTGAGCTTTATTTTTGAAATGGTACAATACAACATAGACAGCTACTTGTTTTTTTCTCAACAGTTTAATTATTCTCTAAAATTTATAAATGCTACTGTATGCAATTATATTCATTTGTTTTTTGCCACTGTATAACATTCCACTATCACAAAATACCAAATTTTTTCTATTCATTTTCCTGTCTATTGACTAAATGAGAGTTAAATTAGTAATATATTTAATTTGCATTTATGTTTTGTTTTAATTTTCCTGTCTATTGACAGGAAAATGAATATTTGGGTTTTTTCAAGGCTCGTATGTTTTCATTTAAATTTTTTCTTTCATAATTGAGATTTTATTCAATCAGTACATAGCCATTATGGATAATTTGTAAACAAGTCCTAATGTAAGTTTTCTAAAGTATTAATTATTCCATTCTTTTCTAAACAGTAATTGTAGTGACTTTCCAACTTAAAGCTAGAGGCAAACTTTCCTTAAGAAAATATATCAGGCCCTAGTAATTTCAAATATTGATAAACTGTTAGGTTTAAAGCCCCACTAATTAACAATTTAGTATCATACTGCTATACTTCAAAATTTCCAAACTTTAACAATTCTGATATATGGAGAGCCAAAATGAGGGAGCAGTTTTCTTTAGGAGCAATTCTATTTGTTTTTAAAGCAAGAACATGGAGATAGGCTTTAAGTAATTTAAAATATTCAGAGATATTAGTGGATAATTGTGACTCCTAATGGCCATTTTGTTAAATTCATAAGATACAAAAACTGCCCTTCCTAGCAGCCAATACAGTTAACACCCAAGACTGTCAAATCCTCCCTTATGTTGACATCTTCACATTTTAGGTTGTACAGAAAAATTGCAGGCATATCATTTCTTTTTTTAAAGAAAGTACATACATGCAGGTGTGCACTCACACATGCACACTTGTGCACACACACAACTTCCTTCTAAAATATGTGTTTTTAGAGCTATTTAAACAATCTTTTATTTACAACATAGGTAATAAAAATATTTATCCAGATTATAATGAAGAAGATACAGGAACCATAAGACTTGGTAACTATATTAATCAGATTTGATTTTTTTTCTCTCCTTAATTAAAGACTAGACCCTCCTCAGTTTTAGTTTCTCTACTTTCTGCAGGAAAGTTGTCTTTAGTTTCTTAGATGGCCATTTCAGCCTGTTTGCCTTTTGCTTCCCATTTTCCTTTGCAGTTTTTTGGCTGAAGATTTATCCTTTCTTCCTCCCTTTTCAGCTTAGTTTCAATTTTTGTAGGAAGTGGCTAGGAACCTTGCCGAACTATTCAAGAGCTCCTCCTTAACTCTCACTTAGCTAATGTGATCATCATCTTGAGTTTCCTGGCAGTGGTTTGTGGTGGGGAGCACAGATGCACTGTGCAACCCTTCACAAAGCCAGGTTGCATTGTTGCTGTATCTAAGTACCTCGCATAAGCCCAATTTATATACTCTTCATGTATAGTATTTTAAAATATAAACCACAAAATAAATAATCATTATTAATTAGTAAAGCTAATGACTGTTTGGTGCTGTGGTTTCAATGTTCCCTCCAAAACCCATATTGAAACTTAATCCCCAATGTGGCAGTTATTGAGAGATGGGGCCTGCACTCATGAAAAAATGTATCCATTAACAGATTAATGAGTTATCATGGGAGGGGAAATGGTGGCTTTATAATAAAAGAGAGATCTAAGTTAGCACATTATCGTGCTCAGTCCTCTTGCTATGTGATACCCCACACTGCCTTGGAACTCTGAACTCTGAACTCTGTAGAGTTCCCACTGGAAAGAAGGCTTTCACCACATGCAGTCAACCTTGGACTTCCCAGCCTCCAGAATGGTAAGAAATAAATCCCTTTTCTTTATAAATTACCCAGTTTTAGGTATTCTGTTATAAACAAAAGAAACTGGACTCAGACATCTGGATTTATCTAAATGCTTATCCTTTTATCTCATCCTCACTTCTTGTATGTGAGACCTTCCTATTAGGGTCTTGTTCGTTTCTCCTGGATAATCCATTGCTGGCATGGACTTTTTCCATTTTTAAAATCTGTGACTGTTTTTATTCTAGTTCTTAACAGATCACTCTTCTGGGTACACAATTTTAGATAGGAAGTTATTTTCCTTCAGTAATTTCATTACTGTTGCCTTCTAGCTTCCATTGTTGCTCTTGAGAAATGGCTGTTAGCTAACTGATTCTTTTTTTATATATGATGTCTTTTCTCTCTGGCTGCTTTTATGATCTTCTCCTTGTCCTAAGTTAATTGTAATTTAACTATTATGTGTCTAGTAGTTTTTAGATATCTGGCTTGGGATACACTCTGATTCCTGTATCTGTGGATTCATGTTTTTCATCAGTTTTGCTAAATTCTCATTCTTAACATAGAATATTGCTTCTCCTCCATTCTATCTATTCATTCCTTCTGAGGCTATAAGATCTTCTCATTCTGTTCACCTTATATCTTAACCTCTTCTTATATTTTTTAATCTCCTATCTCATTGCTACATACAGTAAGTCCTCACTTAACATCATTAACAGGTTCTTGGAAACTGCAACTTTAAGAAAAATGATGTACTGTATAGTCAAACCAATTTTACCATAGGCTAATTGATACAAACAAGAGTTAAGTTCCTATAGCATACAGTATATCATTTCACTTAAAGATGCGGTTTCTAAGAACCTATCCATGACATTGAAGAATTACTATACTAGGTAATTTCTTCAGTTTTACTTTCCACTTCACTAATTTTATCTTTAACTGTATTTAATCTGCTGTTTAACCTAGGCATTGAGCTTTTTAAAGTGTTTTAGTGCTAAATTTAATAAATATACAAAAAAGAACATAAATATGTAATTATATAGCAAATATACATGTACAATATTCCAAGTCAACAACACAAGTACCATAGAAATCTGTGTGCCCCTTCTTAAGTATACCTTTCTTCATCTTTCTAGAAATAAACATTTGCTAGACTTTTATAATTGTTTTATATTTTTGTCACCTATATATAAATATTTAGACAATAGTTTGAACAAATTGTATTGATAGATTCTTTTGTGTCTTAGTTCTTTTGTGTCTTTATGTTTTATTTAAGATTGACTAAAATTACTGCTTGTGGTTCTGGCTTATTCATTTTCATTCCTGTATAGTCATATTTTAAGTACTCACTAGTCACAAGTGTCTAGTGGCTACCATATTGAAAAGTGCTGCTCCAACCAAAGGCTGGGGCAAAAGTAATTTTTTGGTTTTTTTTTTTTTTTTTTTTTTTTTTTGCCATTTAAAAGTATGGCCAAAATCGCAATTACTTTTGCACCAACCTATAAATATAAATAGGAGGTGAATTGCTCGGTCATAGGAAATGCATATATTTGACTTTAAAGGATAATGCCAACATGTTATTCAAAGGGATTGTACCAATTTACATTCCCACCAGCAATTTATGAGATCTTATCCATGGAATTTTAACTTCAACATTTCTGTTTTTTTAAATGTTTACCAGTTTCTTATAAATGATATAAATGAACAATTTGATAAAAAGGCACACAGGGGAAATCTAGAAGGGTCCTGAGTGCAGGAGCTTCTGTCCCCATGGAGTTGGGGTAGGCACTCTACTGGCACAGAGATGTGTTCACCAATTTGGAAGCTTCCCAACATTTCTATTTTTAAATTCTAAAATATCTCTTTAGGTTCTTTTTCAAGTCAGTCTTGTCATATTGTTACTTTCTTGGTACTTGCTCATTTCTGTGATTTCATCTTTTGTATCTAAATTTTATACATATTTATTTTATACTGTATATCTCTTATAATTCCAATATCTGAAATCATTAGACTCTTAATCTGTTTGTTGTTCTGCTGACTCTTACTTGCAGTTGCTTATTTATTTATGTCTTTGGTGATTTTTAATAGTCTTTAATTTTTAATAATTAATTTCTAATAGTAAATATTTTACATATTTATTTGATCTGAGAGTAATAGTCCACCAAACGTCCTATTAACTTCTTATACTCTACTGTGGTTTCTTGGGGGTTGTAAGAGGATAAAAATCATGCATATGGGATTGCAGTTGACAAATATTAAAATAATTATTCATTCTCGTTTGTACAGCAGTGAGTAAAAAATAAAATAAAATAAAAAGGGCAATAATTATTTATTATGCTTTTTTATTTCTCCAAATTTCCTACCATAAACACATAATGCTTTTAAAACTATGAAATAATAAAATAATCATGGAACCAGAATATTTGCCAAACACAAAATCAAGTAGCAAAATTTTATTTGCATTATGAAATAGGATTTTAGGTCACTTCCTAAGAGGCTAGTTATTCAAAATTAAGGTGTCCCCTTCTTTGTACTTTCCTATTCCACACTGTGGATAACTCTATCAATGCAGAGGCTTAAGAGGAAATGATTTCTCGAGATGATTTTTGAAATATTGCTTCTGATAGAAGCTAGAATTTCTACCCATCTGGGAGCACCTTAGCCCTGGTCCAGAATCCCTGGCTCAATGCTGGAATCCTTTCATCATTAGACATAACCATGTCTTGTTATTAAAATGGATATAGAGACATGACTTACGGGTAAGCATATTTAGGTATGGTATTTATACCTAAGGAAAGGAGCCCAAAATGCAGAGAAAATAGCAGGGTGAGGAGCACAGAATAAAAAAGAAAAAACTATAACTGGGAGTTAATTACAAGGGTTGGAGATAAAAACAGACCTTGAGGCCTATTGTTGGTTACTTGGATAATTTCCCACTATGGCTATTCTCTGGGATATGGCCTTTTACTTAGTCAAGCATAAGACACAAGCAAGAATTTCCAGGTAGCTGTTTTCTCCAAGTGCTCGATCCTAGAGATTAGTACTGACCTAGAATTTAAGGTCCATCTTTGTCAACCCTCCCAGAACATCAGAAGTCTTCCATGGTTTTTGGCATCCTGTGGGGAATAATGGTCAAGTTACACAGTTTGAAATTAGGAAAAAAAAAAAAAAAAAAAAAAAAGGAAGAGGCGGAGGGGAGGCAGGAGCAGATAGAACTATATCAAACAGATGAGCAAACTTAGAGGTTTTAAATATTTAAATATTAAATAGTTTTTGTTAACATTTCAGCATTTGGGACAGCACTTGGGCCTGTGATTCCTCTGAAAGACTTTTCTAGGGGGTAAGATTTTCCTTTGGAAAGGGATGTTACCCCCTTTTATTTACTTATTTTAAAGGAAGACAATTCGATAATAAACTATTTCAGTGGGTGATTTGTAGCGGTCAGTACCGTTTACTGAAGACGTTTAAAACGTCACAGACAGCAGCCAACGCCCTTCCCAATACCTGATGTGTGAATTTCCTTCATCTTGTGGTTTGGCGTGGGTTTTGGAGGAGGAGTTTCAGAAAACGGTCAACATCGGCACAGTTAGGGCTCTATAAACAGGCTATCCAGAGTTCGACTCCTCTTCCTGCACTGGCTAGTCTTGAGAGCCTCTTCCCGGGAAAAACTCGGGTGGAAACACCATCCGAGGGGAGTGAGCCGCAGAATCACGTAGGGGCTGCAGCGCCCGCCGTCGGCTAGCCGGTAATGCGCAGGCACAGGGAGGGGAGCGCGCGGAGAAGGGGTAGGTACGGCGGGCTTGCAGCAGGCAAGGCAACCTGCTTCCAGTCTTCAGCCGCACACCCAGAAGGAGGGAGTCGCTGGCCGGGAGATCGGGCTCCAGGTTTTCTGTCTCACTCCACGCGCACAAATTGGACCCCAAGACACCTCACTCCTTTGCCACTTACCCACCCATCGTGGGACATACTCAGCACACCCATCTGACGGCTGCTCTTGCCCTGCCTGGCATTGTTTTCTGAGCTCTGCTTTCTGAGCAAGGCCTACTCCCCCAACCCTTCCCCACTGCGGTTAATATCTTACAAACTTGACAGTGGAACTGGGGCCAAAGTGACCATTAATTTGCCGGGTAGGGTGGGAATCAGAATCCTGGTTTATCCGCTTCATAGATGTGTAATCTTGGCAGGTTATTTAAACTTTCTAAGCTACTTTTTGAAACGTAAACACACATTGTAGAATGTTAATTTAGCAACCTCAGATCAGTCCTGTTTTCGTTATTTCCACTGCCTTAAGTCATAAAAGGGCTTCCTTACCTACTACACCCAGCCAATTGCAATGGCAATCCAGCTAGCAATTTTAGGTAGTATCTTCCCATACAATTCATCATATCCATCTTTGCCAGATTAAATTTCTTAAAAATAAGCTTAGTCATTACTCCCCATCCCCATCTCCAATTAATAATCATTACAAAATGACTCACGCTGTCTTCCCAACTCTATCTCATCCTACTCTTCTACACATATTCCTTGTTGACTGTACCCATCTCCTGCACTTCCTGGCATTCATATCTTCACTTGTGGCCCTTTCTCCACTACACAGTTCCCCTTTCCACATTTCTGTTAAAATCCTACCCATCCTGCATGGTCAACTTAAATGCCATCTTCAGGAAGCCACTCCTGATTTTCCCAGTGTCCTCATTCTCTCTTCCAGACCGAAGCCTTTTGTTATGATACCTATCTTGTATTGCAGTTGTGTACCTCTGTTATCCTTTCTACTTATCTTTTCCAATTATACATCTTAGGGTCCTTGAGGGAAAGAACCACGACTTTTTCATCTCTGTATCCTCACAGGTGCTTTCCAAAATATGAACTAAAAATAAGGGGAGGATTTAGAAAGCTTCTGATCATTTTCATTTTGATTGAAACATTCAAAGTTTGAGAGTGCAGTGTTGAAATTGGTAGCTACAAATTAGTTGTAAATGGAGAGCAAGGGGAAGGAAACTCGTTTCTTAAATCCCTGCTCAGTACTTGCAATGTGACAGGTGCTTTCACTTATGTTTGCTCATTTCTTCACAATTCTGTGAGGTATCATACCATTTACAGATGAGAAAACTGAGGCTCAATAGAGTGACTCTGCTAACGTATCACAGCTTTGAGTGGCAAACCTAACATTTTGAACCCCCTTCTGTAGTATTACTTACTGAAAAAAGTAGAGGAACTAGTATTCCTACAAGGTCCTTTTCAAGAATCAAAGGAGATGATGTTAATAAATGCCCTTCCTAAAGTATGTTAAATATAAGGTATTAATTATGGGGAATATGACATAATAGGTAAAACAAATAGATATCATACCATTTCTATCCTTTAAGCACAACAGTACCTTGAATAAGGCATCCAGTGGACTAGAGATCAACAGGCATTTTAATCTTAATATTTTACACTGATGTGCTTTTTTTTTTCTGAGACAGTCTCTCTATCCCACGCAGGAGTGCAGTGGTATGATATCAGCACACTGCAACCTCCGCCTCCCAGGTTCAAGCGATTCAGCCTCCCAAATAGCTGGGCTAATTTTTGTATTTTTTCTAGAGACGGGGTTTCGCCATGTTGGCCAGGCTGATCTCGATCTCCCGCCCTCAGGTGACCCACCTGCCTTGGCCTCCCAAAGTGCTGAGATTCCGTGAGCCACTGCAGTCTGATGTGCTTTTTAAAAATGACAACTCCAATTTTGTAGGCTGCATTTAAAAATACAGTAAGAATAAGGCTGGGCAAGGTGGCTCATGCCTGTAATCCCAATAATTTGGGAGGCAAAGGTAGGAGGATCGCTTGAGGTCAGGAATTCAAGACCAGCCTGGACAACATAGTGAGACCCCATCTCTACAAAATAACAATTCACTGGGTGTGTTGGTACCCGCCTGTGATTTCCAGGTACTTAGGAGGCTGAGGCAGGAAGACTGCTTGAGCCGAGGAGTTCAAGGCTGCAGTGAGCTGTGGTTGTGCCACTTTACTCCAGCCTAGGAACACTGACTCTTTAAAATAAAAATTTTAAAAGATGAGCATTTAACTATTGTATTGGCAGGTGGCTGAGTCCATCACATACCATTTATATAATTAAATGTTCACATGACACCAGAATCTGTTTTGCAACAAAAAACAAAAATAAGACATGGTCCCTGGTCTGAAGGCTTCCAATCTGAAAGGTAATAAGACACAGGCAATGAAACTATAGGGCTATAAAACTATATTTAAAAAAATTTTTGGCCGGGCGCAGTGGCTCATGCCTGTAATCCCAGCACTTTGGGAGGCCGAGGCGGGCGGATCACGAGGTCAGGAGATCGAGACCATCCTGGCTAACACCGTGAAACCCCATCTCTACTAAAAGTACAAAACATTAGCCGGGCGTGGTGGCAGGTGCCTGTAGTCCCAGCTACTCGGGAAGCTGAGGCAGGAGAATGGCGTGAACCCAGGAGGCAGAGTTTGCAGTGAGCCGAGATTGCCACTGCACTGCAGCCTGGGCAACAGTGCAAGACTCTGTCTCAAAAAAAAAAAATTTATTTTTGCATGAAAAATTTCCAGGACTTTGGTGATAAGCAGCGAAATCAATGCCTTAAGTAGATTTTGAAATGGTATATTAAAAAATGGTACTCATTTGGATACTGTAAGAAAATACTGATTAGGTTTCTGGGATGTAATGGACAAATGATTCTCAACTCATGGCAAGAAGATTCCTCCCTGGGTATCAGAATAATTTGAGGTGGGACAAAGAGGCTATGAAGTTTCAGAACAAGCTGGTATTTTCTGCTCTTGCTTTAATTTCCTTTATTGTAAAAATTCAGTTAACATCAAAGAGAGTGTCTTTTTTTTTTTTTTAAGGAAGAATGCTTTAAAAAGAGATAAGAGCAGTGCCAACATGAAAACCAAAAAAAAAAAAAAACAAAAAACAAAAAACAGTGCAACGGGGTGCCAAAAAAAGGAGGGAAAACATCTGAAATAAGGGGGAAGAGTCAAAGGTAAAAATCACAAAGCAATGGAATAATTAAAAAGATAACAAAAGGTTAACTAGGCAAGTTAGACCAGGGGAAGACTTAATATGAAATTTGTCCTAGGATAAATTATTAAAATATTTAAAGATATAATCTAAAGCTCCTACTGAAATAGAAGATAAATTTAAAACAATTTTGATTAAAAAGAGAAAATATACTGTAAAATATTTATTTAATAAAAATAATTTTATAATCTATACAGAATTGAATAAAAAGTACAACAAATTATTTTCACTTATTTGCAAAACTGCATACAGTACAACTTGCACATTGAGTTCAGCATTCTATAAATATGGCCACATACCAAGATGTGAACATATTCTTGTCTTATATAAGAAAAGGCTCAGGTTGTATGCCACAAACTTTGAATTAAATTCCAGGGAAATATTGCTTTGGTAACATGAACAATTTGTACCACATTCCATTAAAAAAAGATTTAATAAAATCCCTCAAACAGCACTTTTCTACTTGTTTCGGAGTACACAATTCCCAAATTAGCACAAACAAAACAAAGCAAAAAAAGAAAAACAGACAGAATGTAAAATGAAGGTTGCTACTTTTATGATATCACTTCCCTTTCCCTTCCTTAGCTAGTGTTCTTCTCCTTTCCCTTAATAGTAAAGGATGGTGAATAGAAAATGACCTATTCTTATCCCCATCCATTTGCTTCTAGGATTCCTGCTTAAACCAAATGAGTATGTCGACTTTGCAATCTTGACACACTATTATTAACACTGTTCAGCTGTGTCATTCTAAAAAAGTTAATACCCCAGTTAAAAGCACCTATCTAGATTCTTTTCAAGATAAGGCAACAAAGTCAGCTTTAAAATAGTTTTCATGTCTGACATATACTAGCAGCCCCTTGGTAGACTGATTTCAGAATTAAATGCATATAGAACATTTTTTCAAGTAACTTGGTAATGAAATCACTAGCAATTTTAAGCAAATATTCAAGATGATCTACCTTTAGAAACAAAGGCAGATTTAAGGTAAAAAAATGCAGGAATCACATCTATCCTAGTTCCTGTCTCATTGAAATAATTGAAAAGAGGCTCAGTTTATGAAAAAGGCCTTGGACTAATGCAATTCCTATTGACATCTTTACTTGGATAAGAAAAACAAATTAATATAAAAACTATAAATAGGGATGAAATTATTAAAAAAAGATTTTTCATTTTATTTTGGAAATAAAAGGGAATACAAATACAAATGGCCTAGTTACATCTTTAGCCTATATATGAACTTTTAATCTTGGAATTAATAGTCCTTCATATTGAAGATTTAAAGACAAGCAAGCGTACCTTAAGCTTTCTTAAGTGTCTTCATTTAGCAGGCTTCAAAACTTGCCTTATTTTCTAACTAAATGAGCTTCTCTGGGAAGCATATGAATAATGCAAAAACGTACTTCTAAACAAATTTTACAGAAATACATAATCATCACAATGGGAACCAAGAACATTCATACGATGAATTTTTTTAAAATAACTTAAAATTAGAAATGATACGTACACCTTAAAATACAGAACACTAAACCAGAACAAATATTGCCAGTGATAGAATAACTATGTAGAAAGACCAATGTACATGAGTAACACAGAAATAAGAATTAAATTGAATAGAGGCAGATGCTGTTAGAACATATTTCCATCCATCATGACTTGCAACATTTTGTGGCCTCTGTGAAGCCCTGGTCCCACCAGGCCAAGCATCTGGCTAAGTAGATACAGACATATGCGACCTATAAAACACCAAACTCACTTGCTAATGAAGTATACAACACCATGTGCTGCTTTGATTGCTCTTGACTGGTTTTTAAAATCAAGTTCACTTTTGAATCAGAAAAAAAGTCATCCTTAAATTAGCTCTCATAAATAATCCATGAAATAAACTTTACTTCTGGCTCCTCTGAATAGTATCATGTTATTCCCGGAACACAAGGTATTAGTCAAGTGGCTGCTGTGAAGTCAAGAAATGCACATTCATAAATATATGTCTACACTTTAAAAAATCAAATACATCCAGGCAGTTGCTGTGCAGAGTTCTTGCTATAAGAAGAAGCCCTTCAGCAGTATATTATGAAGTGGTTACTTGAGAACTTGATTGTGGATCTTCCAGCTTTCTACATTTCTTCATAACACTGACTGCACCACTGGCCAGGAAAACCACAGCGATGAGTGCAAAATAACTGGCATAGATCAAAAACTAGAAGGGGGAAAAGCAGTTTATTGAATTATCAATGACAAGAGGATTACTCTATAATAAAGTATATTCAGAATTTGTCCATAAAGCCTCAAAAAATATTGCATACTTACACCATGTGCCAGACCCTGAAGACACAAAGCAGCATCACAGCACGGTGGTACTAAATAAAGCCTGACTGCCTGAGTGTGAATCCTGACTTCATCCCTTACAAGATGCGTGAACTTGATTGAGATACTTCATCTCTGAGCCCTTCTTCACTTACAAAATGGAATTCATAATAGTTCTCACTTTACAGCGATGTTGGTACCCATCAGTGAGATCATAAATGCTTATTAGCACAATGCTAATGCTGTTAGTATTACTTTTATTGTTGTTGCTGTTATTGTTATAATTCAGTCCTGGTCTCTGCCTTCAAGCTGATAGGTGGGTACAAATAGGCCAAATTCTGAAGATCAAGAACTTCTCTATTTTTCCCCAGAAGAGGGCAGCAGCAGGTCAACTATATTCCATTACAGGATTACTTAATGTAAGAATTCTTCCCTAAGACAATTTTTTTTTTTTTAAGTTCTGGGGTACATGTGCAGAATGTGCAGATTTGTTATATAGGTATACGTGTGCCATGGTGGTTTGCTGCACCTATCAACCCATCATCTAGGTTTTAAGCCCTGCATACATTAGGTATTTGTCCTAATGCTCTCCCTTCCCTTGCCTCCCACCCCCCAACAGGCCCCAATGTGTGTTGTTCCCCTCCCTGTGTCCATGTGTTCTCATTGTCCAACACCGACTTATGAGTGAGAACATGCAGTGTTTGGTTTTCTGTTCCTGTGTTAGTTTGCGGCGGATGATGCCCTAAGCCAAATTTTAATGTGACTATATGGTTTATTAACATCATCATCATCATCATCTTCTTAAAATAACATACTAAATACTTACAAACTGGTTCAAAAGTATAATGAGAGTATGGCCTTAAATCACTGAGCCAGTTTCTTTCAATGTTGGCTACACTTCTGCAGGAAGCCATTAATCAATCATGGCAGTTAGGGTTTCAGCACCACCCATAAAATCCTATTATTCCACGTGTTTAAATCCACCATTTCTATAAGAATCTGCTGACAAATTTCCACTTCCAATGACAGCCATGTTTCCCTCAACTGTAATAGTCCTAGGAACTCTCCCTTATACAGGGAGGATGGCAAGCACTTAAGTTTCTCTCCTACTTTCCATCCTGAAATAAGTTTTGGGGTTAGATGTTGGTTTAACTCTAAGCTCTGGAACACTACTAGTGATGGTATGGACAAGTCACTTAACATCTCTCAGACTCATCTTCTTCACGTCTAATACAGCAACCCTACAAATCCTATATAAAGCACTTGACATGTAGAGGCACTCAATGCACATTGTCTATTATTACTATTTCTCTCTTAGATCGCTTCAGTAAAAACAAAGTTAATTACGGCTAATATGTTGGGAAGAAATCATTTGGGTTGGGATGGCGGTGGGAGTAAATATTTCTTGATTCATTCAGTTGCCCATTTTACCAAAGTACAAAACAAGATGTACTTAAAACTCACAATGCATGAAGGCATATACAACTATACAATTCCTGAACGTAAAAAGTATTCACATTGTTGTTGGGTGTTGGTGCAAGTTTCTCAATAGTCATATGTTACAAATCATAATGTTGTTCATCAGCAGCAAGGCATTACCGTGGTATTTGGGTGAGGGGTGTTTTAAATAAAGAAGGGAGGAGACTTAAAGAGTTGTGAGATGAAGCAGGGAATCTCAAACATGGGATACAGTATTCCAAGCATAGATTTAAGTATAGAGGGAAATAATGGATGAGGAAGCAGAAGGTCTTGGCCTGTAAGGAATCAATATTACCTCTCAGCTGAAACAGCCCCATTGGGCTGATGAGTTACACTCGGGAATGTTCTAAGACCTGACAATCCCAACACCCTCCCAGGAGAAAAGAACTAAGGATAGGGGAGAAGATGTTGAATGAAGGAAGGAGGGTATGCTTTTACTTTACATCTGTTCCCTATTGTTTGGATTTGTTTTCATTAAGCATACATATACTTCTGTCACCCTGATCAAGTCACACATACTACCTTCGATGCCAAAGGAGAGATCTTACCTGAGTGGTAATTTCTAATCCAAGGCCACTGGCATCTACCACAATTAGAGTGAGCAGCGTCTGCAGTGCCAGGGCAATGAAGGTATTTACACCAAATACTAGGGCATAGCGTTCCATGCTGAGGTTTGCAGCAATTTGAAAACTTAAAAAAAAAATAAAAGAGTGAATAAATAAGAATTACTTCTGGAGTACTTATAATATTTATTCTAAATAAAAGTAAACATTTATCTTTAAACATGAAGAGTCCTTCTTTCTACTGTCAATTGCCTTTCCAACCAAATGAAAACATTTTGCAACTAAATGATATAAATCTCATGCAAACATCTGAAAACAGTAGGAACATACAAACATGGGAATAAACAAAACTCGCCTAAATGCTTCCTCAGGAGAAAAACTGATAATGCACATATAATACAATGCTTCCTCCCATTTGCTTCATTTAACTAGAAACTTGAATATTTTGGTTCGTAAAGAAACCAAAAAATTTATCCTGTTACAATTTTTCCTAAGGCTTCTATGAGCCAAAATACATACGTTGCTATCGTGATGAGTAACATGTAGATGATTCTGAAGACAACATAGGATGCATAGCACACCCAAATGTTACCCACAGTGTCCATGATATACACTGCAGCAGCAATCAGGAGAGAAAAGAGAGATAATGTCATTTCCCCCCAAGTTGACCAGGATATTTTTATATAACCAACTGCAAACACAGCAACAGCACCTACAGAACAAACAAAAAAAAATCCAGTTATTTTGCTACACAAATGCTGTTGCAATAAATTAAAAACTCAGCTTAGATTATTAAATTTTAAAATCTGCAAACTTATAAATAGGATAGCTCAAGATTACGGAGGGCCTTGAAACTCACACAGAAATTTCTGAACTTGATGGAATCAATAAAATGGAGCCACTGAGATGACAGACTGAATTAGGAGAGGTGGCAATGAGATGAAAATGCAGGACAAAGACACAGGGACATTGCTAAGGAAAAAAAAAATGCTGCAGCTGAAGCAGAGGCAAGAGTCAAAAAGAACCATAGCTTCTAATTTGGCATCATGGCAGGATGAGTCATCTCTCCTTCAAACCAAGGAGCAGTCTAGAACATGGCAAAAGGGCTTCTCTGCCTTTTGGTAAAACAGTGATGATGATAAGGATAGCTAAAATCTATGAAGTGTTTTCTGAGGGCCAAGACAGATAATAAGTGTTTACAGAAATCATATAACACCATCCAACAACCTCAGGAGGTAGGTCAACAAATTAGAAATGAACAATAGAGTAAGATGGTCAAATACACAGGCTCTGAAGCCATCCTGCCTGAGTTCAAGTCTTGACTTTACTACTTACCATCCATATGACCTTGAGCAAGTTATTAACCTACCAGTCCCAAGTTTCCATTGCAAAATGGGGATAAATTCTACCTATCTCAGGAATTTTGTGAGGATTGAGTTAATGTATATAATGTCCATAGAACAGTACCTAGCACATATTAACATTCAACAAATATTAGATACTATTGTTATAAACTATTATATATTGCTATTCAAAATTTCACATCAAGTGACAAAACTACCCAGTAAATACAGAGATAATGGAAACTTGGATAAACAATCTTGAAAATTATTATATTAGGTTTACTCAAAGCTTATAAAAAAATTCCAGTTTGTTAGTCATAGTCCTGCTCCACTTGAGTACTTCTAAGTTGTCCTCCTAAATTGTAAAATCGAGCTCAAAATAAGTAAATCATTTTTTGAGGCTATTTCAAATTTGGGAGGGGTGAGTAAATCTGATTATGGCTGGCTTAACTACCAGAGGAATCCCTTCCCCACCACGACCCTCTATTATCCTGCATTGCTTACCCAGTAAGGTTGAAACGGCCTCCACGCCACCATTATAGATAGCAGCATAGCGAGAAGGCATCACTTTCTCCCACAGGCCCTGTGTGTAGTTCACAACTTGAAAATAGCCACAGGTAGAGAGGGCCCACCACACAGACCAGCAGAGAAGAGGGCGAGAGGAGTAGCACATCAGGAAATCATTCCATAGTACTTTCAATACAAGGAGACGGTCTGGCTTGGGTTCCTACATAGCAAAAGGGAACAATGCTCAAACTCTGATGAAGGCAATTATATAGTAAAGCAATTTACAGGCCCAATTACTTACCTAACAGACTTTTTTCCTTGTGAAAACTAACTGCTTACTTCATGAACTTATTAACAAATACATTTATCCCCTCTGGCGAAAAATATGTTCTCATAGGATTTTTGCTTTAAATGCACTATAGCATTAACACAGCTGTATGTAATCAACCCAGCAAAAGATGTACTGTTTACAAAATGAAGATGATGAAAAGAGACCGCAGGCTTCAGCCAATGGGAGTCTGTAATCTACATCTCCCATAAACTGGCAAACAACATAACAAGAATAATAATAAGCAACAGACTAGCAACCCTAATAAATCACTATTCAGTTAAGGCCTCCTATCGTTATAATTGACAGATTGATCCAACAGTTAAGATAGAAATATTGGAAAGAAGTAGACCAAAATATTAGCAGTTCTCTCTAGGTGGTGGGTTCTTAGTGATTTAAATTTTCTTCCTTAAACTTTTTATATTACTTAATATTTAAACAATGAGAAATAGTATTATAATAAAGTAATAAATAAAGCTACTGGGCTTATAATTGAGTGAAGCAAGACATTACTGAGCTACGCACTATCCCAAGAAGTCAATATGAGATGTCAGACACTCTGTGAGATATCTCTGATTTCAACTGTATGAAAGGACTAATCTACCAAAGGTTACTGTAATCCCTGGGCCTTGCTCAGAACATGGGAAGGCCGGATGTAGTGACTCATGTCTATAATCTCAGCACTTTGGGAGGCCAAGACAGAAGGATTGCTTGAGCCCAGGAGTTCAAGACCAGCCTGGGCAAGAAAGTGAGATCCTATCTCTACCAAAAAAAAAAAACCCACAGAAAATTTTACTTTTGTGGCTAACATGGAAAGGCAAAATGAGAGCCATGGAAAGATGAGTACGATATACCACTGAGTAAAATAACAGCAAGTTATAAGACTACATGTAGATCACAATTTCATTTACTATAAAATGTATACGTACATATGTATATAGGAAAAGAGATGTTTGAAAAGAAGTTCACTAATCTTTGGGTGGTAGTAGTTCAGGTGATTTTTTATTTTTTATATAGCTTTCTGTAACATTTAATTTAAAAAAATAAGTAGATGCCAGGCACAGTGGCTCACACCTGGAATCATCACACTTCAGGAGGCCGTGGCAGGAGAAATGCTTGAACCCAGAAGTTCAAGATCAAGCTGGGCAACATAGTAAGATCCCGTCTCCACACACACACACACACACACACACACACACACACACACACACAATTTAATTAGCTGGGTGTGGTGGTGTACACATGTAGTCCCTGCTACTCAGGAGACTGAGGTGGAAGGATCACTTGAACCTAGAAGATCAAGGCTGCAGTGAGCCGTGATCACGCCACTGCACTCCAGCCTGGGCGACAGAGACAGACTCTGTCTCAAAAAACAAACGTGTGTGTGTGTGTGTGTATATATATATATACACACACACCATATATATCATTTTTATAAAATTAATAGATATTTTTTCCTCTTATATACAGTAACAGTGACCGTCAACATTAGTTAAATAAAGGCCATTTTCTCCCTCAGAGGCTAGAAAACCTCACTGGACTGAGAATCCGAGTTTCATCGTTGTTTTACCTTCTCATACCATCCCAAAGCAACCCCAGTGTGGTGCTTCCTTCTTTGTGCTGTTTAGCCCAGAGGGGGATATCCTTCAAGTACCATTACTACAGCCCCTTTCCAAAATTCAGGGAGGAGTACTGAGGTTAACCAAAATAACTCAGACAAAGAATTACTGACACTTGAAAATTCTACTTGATGAATTTGCATATGACAACCACCTAGAAGTACAAAATACTGCTGTTACAAGATTGATTTCTTGGCACTGTATATGAGAGCAAACTTTGTGAATTTAAACAAATCACAAGACAATTGTTAATCATATATAATGTGAATTTGCTAAGAGTGAGTGAATGGTACCAAGCACATTTTCATAAGTCTTTATTCAAGATCCACCAGTTTTATTGAACTACATCAGAATTTTACTATTTAGCTTCAGTTGCTTAACCAATATAACTTGGAAAACAACTGTGATATCTAAAACTTTCAAGGATGCTGGAAGGATTATAAGAAAAGAAAGTATATTCCTGGAAGAATGGAACTATTAAAAGGATTCACAAGTTTCTATTAGAAATCCTACCATAAACTGATAAGAAAGCCTTACTTTTCTCATCTAGAAAATGAAAATAACAATAAAACCTATCCACAAAAGATTATACAGAGTTACACTAGATAATGTATATATTTATTATAGAGGGGCTCAATTAGTGTTATTTTTATTGCATAGCTTAAAAAGTCATGGCATACATAAAATAATGCCCAGTATAATGCATTTGAGAACTTTAGATCTATTACATAATAATGAATTCCGCACACAGAGGTTAATAACTACTCAATCTGTTATCTGGCCATGCCAAAAAGAAAAGATGGCAGGTCCTGTTTATAAAATCAGCACCTCTTGCTATAATCTGCAGGCTTCCTTCTATGCTGTTTTCTAGGCTTCAAATGTTAAGCTTATATGAATCACACTTCATAAAGTAGCATTTGACATATTACCTTTTATGTTTCTTGTTAAATTACATCTACAAACAAAGGTTTATTTCTATTACATCAAAACTCTGAGCTGCTCATAGTTAATCATGCATGCTCTAATTTAATAAGTGGCCTTCACTGTCTTCCATGGAGCTTTAAGAGTTTCATGTGGGATGAATAACAGGCTCAAGTATGTAAAATTATCAGACCTGCATTCCTGTTTCAATCAGAAAGGCTCAATTTTTATTTACTTATCATAACGGGCATCTAGTTTCAGATTTCATTTGAACATAAGATTTTGACGCTGTTTTATAAATTTAAAAATCTTTAACAATTACTTCCCTCTATCAGGGAATGGAAGTTTCTACTGTAGTGGTGGTTTTTGAGTCAACTAGATATGGGTGGAAATTTTATTTATTTATTTATTTATTTGAGACAGAGTCTCTGTTGCCCAGGCTAGAGTACAGTGGCACTATCTCAGCCCACTGCAACCTCTGCCTCCCGGGTTAAAGCAACTCTCCTGCCTCAGCCTCCCAAGTAGCTGGGATTACAGGCATGCACCACCATGCCCAGCTAGTTTTTGTATATATTTTTTTTTTTAGCAGACATCGTGTTTCACTATGTTGGCAAGGCTCGTCTCGAACTCCTGACCTCAAGTGATCTGCCTGCCTTGCCCACCCAAAGTGCTGGGATTACAGGTGTGAGTCACCATGCCCGGCCTGAGTTGGAAAGTTTTAAAGTGCCACTTCCTATGTGCCTTTGCGCAAGTCAGTTAACTAAATTTAGTTTCCTCTTCTGTAAAATGAGCAAATATCTACATTATTGAGTTTTAATAAGAATCAAATAACATACTGACTCTAAAGTTCTTAGCACAGTATCTGATACCCAGGTCAAAACAAACGAGAGGTGTGGTAATGATGATGATGATGAAGATGACTAGGGGTGATTAATTCAAAGAGAAAAGGAAAGATTGCTCTATTTACAACCTCACAAATACATGACTATCCACCATAAAAGTACAGAGCTGTTCCGGATTATTCACGTGTAATGATAATGATAATAGTAATAATAGCAATTACCATTTATTGGAAACCTACTATGTAAACTCATTTGAAAGCTTTAAATACTCAAAATAACCATATAAGGTAGCTATGTACATAAGGAAACTAAATCTCACAGAATTAAGTAACTCGCCCAAGTATTAGAACAAGGGTTTGGACTTCACTTTCTTCAAAACTCACAATGAATGAAGCGAATAGATTTTCGTTCATTTTGGTTCTCAGGGTTTATTGTAGTTTTTTATTTTTATGGGTTTTGGTGAGGGAGGTAGGTGGTAACTCACTACACCCTGCTGCTAGAAATGACATTATTTAATACCAAAGTGGAAGCATTAATTTCACTGTTGTCATTGTTTATAGACCTTAGACATGCAGACACAGAAAGAACACTTACTAGTAGTAAAAGATATCAAACTACAAATAAAAGCATGGCTATATTAAGAGAATCATTTACTAGGTATTAATTACATGTCAGAACCTGTGCTAAAGAAGTGGTTTAATTTATGTCATTTCTAATAGATGAAGAACTCAAAATAAATCAGTTTCACCAATCAGCCAACTACATAATGAATCCAGCTCTGCTTGTAAAAGAAAGTCACCAGCTTTGGTTCTTCTTTCTGCAAGATCAGCACCCTTTGCCCCAATGCAATAGACTCTCTTTAAAAATAACTCACAAATACTCTAAGGTAACTTGTAGAATGAGCTATCACTTAGACTCCGCTTACTTCATTTTTTCTTTCTATAAAAATCAAGATAAAACCACCTACCTACCTACTCTTCAATAATTACCACAATTATAATTTATGGTTTAATTATAGGTCTTGTCAACTTAAAATAGCTCTGTGATCCCTAATATCCATATTCTGAATTTTCTTCATGCTTGCCAAAGAAAAACAGCAGCATTTTAGGGCCAGTCAGTGCCAATACCAAGCAGCACTGCCCATCTACTATGGTATCAGTAGCAGAGCGTAGGATATTAGGGAACTGACTTGAATCCTAATTCTGAAAACAGTGTAACTGACATGATGGTTCTGACATTGTTACCCTAGTTAAAAGACTTCACCGAGAAAGGTTTAGAAAGAACTGGATCTCATACACACTTTTAAATTATGTTCAAGAGTATACTTGTACAATTCTGCATAAGTTGCTAATCTCTGATCCTAATCCTTATCTCTAAAAGGATAGTCTTGATGAAATCTAATCTCTTTTTAAAATGCTCTGCTTTTTCTATGACTTGTGATTAGAGTCATTTCTAACTCTAAAATTCTACAATTCTTCAGTATATAAAATACTGACACACTGTGTATCTATAAACAAGTATTTCAAGTTGATCTAGAACAGTTTTTAAAACTATAGGTCATCACCCATAAGTTGGCAATAAAATTGATTTAGAGGACAGTGAACCGAATTTAAAAAAAATAAAAGAATGTATCAGAATAAAACACTGTTGTAAAACTTGTTTCTGTTATATATAAAATATATACATACCTATGTATGTACAGGTTTTCTATGTAAAATGTTTTCTATGTTTCTTACTTATATTCAAAAAAGTTTGAAACTGTCTATAAAAATCTTTAGAACTATGGTCAATACGTTAATATCTAAAATATATATTTATACACATATTATCTGTATATACGTTAATTTTAGCTAAAGCCACTGTAACACATTCAAAACAGATAAAGAAGCGTCTTTATTTTTTTTCCACTTCATAAAATCTATGAAATGATTACACACCTCCTTCCCTCCCCCATCAACCCTCTGTTGACTCTCTAATATCACCTAACAAACTATGAAAAAAATCAGCATTTCATTGCCACTTAATCCTTGGTCATTCTGACAAAAAGTGCTCACAGGTGCCCTGGTAATCAAGGTGAGTTTCATGATGAGGGTTGCCCAGGCTCTACAAGTCTACCCAGGCTCTCTGGGATGATAACCTAAATTTCAAGTAGTAATTTGAGAGCTGAAGAACGGGGATAGAGAAAAAAGAGTAATTTTCAATGAGGACATTAGATGCCACATTTAAACAATTCAGTTAACTCTCAGTAGAGAATGAAAGACTTTACTCATAATGGATCTTTATTATCAGCCAGCCTACAAAGCTTATGGAGCTCAGTCCGACTGAGGCCACCTACAAAGCTGGAATGTTAATAGGCTTATTTCCAAACATGTCCCAGGAAAACTAAGACTACAGTGTGGCTGGAATTAACTTTGTTCCTCACAGCTTATAACCTAATAGAAACAAAAAAAACACTTGAATATTAAAAAAAAAAAAAAAAGGGTGGGTGTCTAGGGAAAGGAATTCATCTTCCTGGCTAGACAGAACAGATGGATAAATTATTTTAATGCCATACCTCTCTCTTCCAAGAGACAGCTTCATAACACACTTTTACTATTTATTCCATCACCACCTCAAACTGTCCTCTTGTGATCTCGTCTGTATTATTCATTACTACTTCACTTCAGCAAATTGTCATTTGAAAAATAAATAACAGATATCCCTTCTAGCACAGAAGAGGAAAATAACTTCTTACCCTTAAATACTGTGGGCTTCATGACTGGGTGCGGTGGCTCACGCCTGTAATCCCAGCACTTTGGGAGGCTGAGGCTGGTGGACTGCTTGAGGTCAGGAGTTCGAGACCAGCCTGGCCCACATGATGAAACCCCATCTCTACTAAAATACAAAAATTAGCTGGGCGTGGTGGCGAGCGCCCGTAATCCCAGCTGCTAGGGAGAGGCTGGGGCAGGAGAACTGCTTGAACTCTGGAGGCGGAGGTTGCAGTGAATCGAGATCGCACCACTGTTCTCCAGCCTCAGCAATAGAGCAAGACTCTGTCTCAAAAATAATAATAATAATAATAATAATTTGGGCTTCAATTCAGAAACTAGAAGTAGATACTTAATCATTTATTAGAATCATTTCATCTACTCATTTAGCAACAATTTTCTGAGTGCTTTATTTATATGCCAAACACTCAAAAGATGAAGACACAGCCCTTGCAATCCAAGGCATCTCTGACATGAACAATATAATGCTGTATCAGTCTGACTTTGGAGGTCACGCACTCCAGGAAAAAATAAATGTGTCATCCCTAATATAAATAAACCATAGCTTGAATGAATGAATGAATGAAGCAAGCAATAAACCAACTCAGGATAAAACATGAATCCAAATAAATACAAGATCTACCAAGAGGGAGTTTGCTGTTTTTTTCACCACTGGTCCAGCCCCCATAGTAGCAATTACAAGATATTTAAGGCTGAGCTTACCGGTTCCTCCACGGGAGGCTCCTCCATATTTAGAGGGATTTTTGACTCAATGTCCTCCCAGCCAGGAAGGTGGTTAGAAGCTGGGGTGTCAGTAACAATGCCACCATTTTGTACCTTGATGCCATTCACTCTCTGGCAGGTAGAAGGAATGTGGTGAAAGAAGAGGCTCTTCTGTGGCATAGGTAAAAACCAGGCCACAGCAAAAGCCACTGAAACACAGGTAAGAGAGATGACATTCAGGCTGAACAGCGACCAGCCTGCCACTGAGACAAGGATTTGCCCTAGGACAGAGCCCACTGTAAAGCCCACCAAAGTGGCACTTCGACAGTAACTTGTGACTTTCTGGTACATGCCCAGGTCCACCACACTGTAGATATAAGAGTAATAGGCAATTTCAGTGGCTGTGGCGATGCCATAAAAAAATTCTAGAAATTGAATGGCCAGCAGTCCCTGGGCATAGAGCAGCATAAACCATGTAACAATAAGGCTGAGCCCCTGCAGTAGAACAACAGGTTTATAACGGAGGTAGTCTGTGGCAAGGAACACAGGAAACAGTAGCACCAGGTAAGAGTAAGTCCATACTGGATAAATTTCATTGAAGACCTGGTAGAAAGAGAAAAAAAAAAAAAAAAAAAAAAACATTAGTGATGAAAGGACCTGGAATACTCATAAAGAATTTATTCATAAAAAACAACCTACAAATACCTCAAAGATCTCAACCGTGACAACAGCAGTTCAGATAACTTTGAAAATGTCTTTTCTCTTTTTTTTGTTTGAGATGGAGTCTTGCTCTGAGCCCAGGCTGGAGTGCAGTGGTACAATCTTGGCTCACTGCAACCTCTGCCTCCCGGGTTCAAGTGATTCTCCTGCCTCAGCCTCCCGAATAGCTGAGATTACAGGGACCCACCATCACGCCTGGCTAATTTTTGTATTTTTAGTAGAGGTGCGGTTTCACCATGTTGGCCAGGCTGGTCTCAAACTCCTGACCTCAAATGAGGAGCCTCCCAAAGCGCTAGGATTACAAGGGTGAGCCACCTCGCCCAGCCTGAAATATCCTTTCCTATCCCCAATACCATCATCTTTTTCCTAATAAATTCTTCCCATTAATCAAGGCCTAGTTCAAAGACTTCCTTATTCAGAAAGACTTTGCGGAAGCCAAAAGTACTTGTATTACAACATTCAAACCCTTTTTTTTTTGGGGGGGGGTTTGTTTTTTGTTTTTTTTGAGACAGGGTCTCCCTCTGTCACCTAGGCTGGAATGCAATGGCAGAATCATGGTTCACTGCAACCTCTGCCTCAGGTGAGGCTCAGGTGATCCTTCCACCTCAGCCTCCCCAGTAGCTGGGACTACAGGCCTGTACTACCACAACCAGCTAATTTTTTTTTTTTTTTTTTTTTTTTGGTAGAGATAGGGTTTCACCACGTTACCCAGGCTGGTCTCAAACTCCTGGGCTCAAAGCAATCCACCAGCCTCAGCCTCCCAAACTGCTGGGATTACAGACATGTGAGCCATCTGGCCTAGCCTCAAACTCTCCTAATACTGATCTATATGCATCAGTTTCCCCAATTAATTCATAATACTGGCTCTTCACCATGGCTGCATCTCCTAAGAAGCTTTAAAAAAATTTGTTAGCCAAGCGATGTGGCACATGCCTATGGCTGCTACTCAGGAGGCTGAGGTGGGAGAATTGCTTGAGCCCAGGAGTTTGGGGCTGCAGTGACTTATGATCACACCACTACACTCCAGCCTGTATGACAGAGCAAGACTCTGTCTCTTTAAAAAAAAAAAAATGCCCAGCCACAGATATTTTCTAAAAACTTCCCAATAGAGTTTTAAATGAGCCAGAGTTGAGAACAACTGCCTTATAGGCTTTTTAAGGATAGACCCCTACATTCACCTGTATAACCTGTCTAAAAGCCAGCATACTGTTTGGAAGATACTATTCAATAAATGCTTTGAAAACTGAATCACTGTCAATTCTTACTTCTAGACACAAGATAGGGAGCCTTTATCCTACTGTTTCATTAAGCTTCTCTGACTTCAAGTTTTGTTTCTTTTGGGGCAGAGGAACAAATAAAGATGGTCAATCTGTCCTACAGTCTTGACGGAATTAAGTCTCTCTAGATGGCAGGAATATAGGCAACTTTTATGTCCTTCTTTTTGCTTGTTTTTAAATAGAAAAAAAATAGAAGTTTTTGCTGTTTTCTTTCTAATGCATATTTTAAAATTGGGATATAGTAGAAATGATCTTTAAAATAAACTTTAAACCAGAAAGACCCCAGCAGGAATTTCAGTTCCATCACTTGCTGTGTGATTGTAGACAACATTCTTTTAGTTCCCCTTAGCCTTAATCTCCATTATCAGTAAAGGGCGGTTGTTTGTTGCAAAAAGTAAATAAGACACAACATGCAAATTACTTACTCCACCTGATTTATTCACAAAGTCTGAAGACTAGAGGACAAGCTGACAAGGACATCTGGGGCAGTATGAATTAACTAAATTAATTGAGCTATCATTCCCATTCTTCCAACAACAATCACTGTAGGAGATTTTTCCTTCCTTTTGTCAGTGGCCTCAACTTTTAAGTGCTTTTTGCAAGGTAGTTTTGGTAAAAGGCTGAATACTTTGTGATGAAGCAACCTAATCCCAGACTTTTACATTCTGAGACCAATAGTAACTTTCTTTTTATCTTTCCTGTACATCTCAGTTCACTCAAGTCTAATATGAGCTAAGGTTCTAAGGTTTTAGGCAAACAATAAAAAATTGTTGCAAAATCTCTTGCCAGTGCAGAGCATAGCTTAAAAGTAAAACATAATCCCCGTTTTCTGAAATACATTCCAGACAAAAGTGATCTGTTTAATGGCCTCACCTTCATGAATTTTGGTCTAATTTGTGTTGGTAAATCAGTTAGCAAGCTCCACTTGATCAGGAAATTTTGTTGCACCTGACTATGTGCCTAAACGAATAATCAAGAAATGTAGAAATGATTCTTATTCAAAACTGTGGAAATTTTAGCAAATGAGGAAAAAAGTGCCCTTAGCTGCATTAGATAACTCTAAGTAGAAAACCAAAGCAGGTAAGGGTAATCTTGAGATTTCCAGTTGTGTTCTAATTAACAACTTGTCATTCCTTTGTGGCCTATACTTTTACAGATACTATCTGTCAGCTTTCTTTTTTTTTTGAGACGGAGTTTCACTCTTGTCACCCAGGCTGGAGTGCAATGGCGTGATCTCGGCTCACTGCAACCTCTGCCTCCCGAGTTCAAGCGATTCTCCTGCCTCAGCCTCCCGAGTAGCTGGAATTACAGGTGCCTGTCACCATGCCGGGCCAATTTTTTGTATTTTGGGGAGAGACAGGGTTTCAATATGTTGGCCAGGCTGGTCTCGAACTCCTGACCTCATGATCCGCCCGCCTCAGCCTCCCAAAGTGCTGTGAACCACCGCGCCCAGCCTGTCCATTTTCTAAAGTTTGAAACTGCCTCCTCTGTTTGACTAAGTGTCACCTTCACAATTTCCCCAACATAGCACCATGAAGTACTAGCCATTAAACCTTTCCTTTAAAAATGTCCTCTACTGCTCCCTTCAATAGTTCATCTTCCTTTGTTTTGGGATTTTGGATGACCTCTTCACTCCAATAATATTGTCTGTGCTTAGACATGTTACATAACTTTTAACCATAGTTGTCCCAAAATGATTAACTGCTAAGTTTTCATTGTCTAAGTTTCATCCTTTAAATGATCAATTTAACGTATCTTTACTCATGAGTCTAATTCTACTATTACAAAACTACAATTTAGATAATGAAGATGAAGGAGAGTAACACTGCCAGCCTTGCAATAACAACTAAAAACAAAAAGAAAGGCAAATAGGGGAGAGGGGGAAGACCAGATAGGTTCTCTTTAACTTATTCTAAATAAGAAACCTGCATTTTCTCCTTTAAAAGACATCAACCCAGGGGGAATGCCCCACTCACACTATTATCAGCATCATAATAACAAACCTCTACTGCTGTGTTACACACCAAGCTAAGCACTTTCTCTAAATTCTCTCTATTTAATCCAAACCACAAACCTAAGGTAAATGCTTCTATCATCTCTATTTTACAAACAAGGAAACTTGGCCTTAAAGAAAGGTTAAGTGAATTGTCCCAAGTTATCACAGGATTGGCAGAAGAAGGATCTGAATTCATACATTCTGAATCCGCCACACTAAAATGCCTGGTTTCTTCAATCAGAAAACTGCTATTAATCATCTACTATCTTCCAAGGTTAATTCTAATGCTTGCAGTAGCTTTTCCAATCTGCACTGAGGTGCTTTTACAGGGCATTCATGAAGAGATAAAGACTACAGTCTCCAGCACTTAACTAATGGGTCTCCAAAGCAGATCCTTTTCTTTTTCAGTGTTTCCAATGACAGCAAAAAATGCTTCCTTGATATTTTGAATCTTGAAGGGAAACATCCTACAGGCAAAAATGTACCAATTACAGACCCTTATTAATTGTCCATACTCCAACTTCTCACTTCAGGTAACATCTGCTATGTGAGCAACGGGAATTGATTTTATTATGACCAAGGTGCCTTTCACAACTCTTTGGATCAGCGCTTGTGTTTTCTTGAGCTACAAAGTCAAGGGAAGACAGATGTTCATTTTTAAGTTCTAATTTAGATTTAGGCTTTAAATTAGAATCAAGTTTCAATTAAACAACTAATAGGCAGTTATTTGCACAACATTGTTTTCAACCAGCACAGAGGTGACAAAAAGAATAAAATGGCCAGGCGCAGTGGCTCATGCCTGTAATCCCAGCACTTTGGGAAGCCGAGGTGGGTAGATTACCTGAGGTCAGGCGTTCGAGACCAGCCTAACCAACATGGCAAAACCCCATCTCTACTAAAAATACAAAAAAATTAGCCGGGCGTGGTGGCGCGTGCCTGTAGTCCCAGCTACTTGGGAGGCTGAGCCAGGAGAATCACTTGAATCCGGGAGGCAGAGATTGCAGTGAGCCGAGATCACGCCATTGCACTCCAGCCTGGGCAACAAGAGCGAAACTCCATCTCAAAAAATAAAAAAAAAATAAAAAAAAAAAAAATAAGGCTAGGCACCGTAGCTCATGCCTGTAATCCTAGCACTTTGGGAGGCCAAGTTGGACAGATCACTTGAGGCCAGGGGTTCAAAACCAGCCTGGCCAACACGGCAAAACCCCGACTCTACTAAAAATATAAAAAATTAGCTGAGTGTAGTGGCACAAGCCTATAATCCTGGCTACTCAGGAAACTGAGGCATGAGAATCACTTAAATCTGGGAGGTAGACGTTGCAGTGAGCCAAGATCGCACCACTGCACTCCAGCCTGGGCAACAGAGCAAGACTGTCTCTAAATAAATAAACTGAGATCCTCAGCTCTCCAGGAGTATTGAACCTAGTGAGGAATATATAATATATGCAGTATTTATAATGGAAATAGGAAATACAGGGTTGTTTCTTCAAAATGGACCTTGAAGGATGAGAAACCTAAAGGCTAACAAAGATATCAACAGATATATATGGGAAGATTATTCCAAGAAGAGAATAAGTCTTTGAGTACATGTCAACAGACGACAGACTGTGGATATGCTGGACTTAAGACTATTAGATTAATATGAATGGAGCTTGGTTATGTGGAAGTGGTAAGGGGAAGAAGGTTTGTAGTAGGATATAAGGCTGTAAAGGAGGTAAAAACCAAACTTCGTGAGGCTGTGAATATTAGGCAAAATAGGTGGAATGTTTAAAAAAATCTAAGAAAGTTAGTAAATGTCTGTCAAAAAACATGCTACAATGATGAAAGAATAAAAAAGTTTTTAGAGATAAAGATCTGTTTTACTGAAAGTCTGGCCTTCAACTATTAACATACAGTCAAATTTTAGCCTGCTTAAAACTTACACACTGGTATCTGTTTTAAAATTAATGCTTTTCCTGAAATCTAAGAAAAAAACTTTTGAGAGTAGACAGAAGAAATCTTTTTCTCCTCTCCTTTTGTTTTAGGATTTAGTTAACAATATCTCTATTCAAACCAACTTGGCCCTTCTGCAGTCTTCTAAGAGCAAACACAAACTTTAATACAAATGTCGCTGAATATGACTTAGCATTAGCTTTGCTTAAAAATCATGTAATATTTTTTATTTAACTGTCCATGGCAAAAAACAAGCATTCAGTAAGTAATGAATAAGTTGTTCTATTTATTTCAATTATTAGTTATACAAAAAACGTAGGGTTTGCCACAAGGTAAGCAAAGGAGAATCAGCCATGATTTGGTGGTCCTCTGAGAAGACACCCCTTCCCCAGACTACTAGATTTCTCTTCAAATCCCACCCTTTTCCTCAACTAATTTGCAATAAGAGAAGTACACTTATGTTTTTTGTTACACAATCAGCAAATAGTTACTATGCCTGGCAACTCTGCTTTATTTCTGTGCCCCCTGAACACACTTCACTCACCTTGAAAAGCTTTCTGATAGGACAGAGCACATGATCTTGGTAGCACATCACACAGCAACCTTCTACCCAGAGCACATGACAAAACAGATCAGCTTTCAAATATCAACACTGGGAACATGTTTCTCTCCCTGTGTTTCACTATCAGGAAAGGCGCACAAACTGTGCAGATCACATGGCAGTTCACATGAAACTTTAATGGTCAGCTGTTCACAGCAGTATCAATTCTGCCTCAGTGGCTACACCTCAGATTCAGTGGTTGTTTTGGGTCTCCAGAATCATACTTTCTCATATCAGTGCAGTAATTTTCTTGTAAAATCATTCTGTCATGAAATTTGGCTGTTTTGACATTATTGCTTTAAATCAGTATTAAAACTCAAATAGGTTATGAATAACTGTTACGGTCGCTTATGTAATGATCCACAAGACTGAGAAACGGCCCAGCCACTCCATCCCACAACTGGCAGGTCAATAGGGTAATTTAAGGCCAGGCAAAAAGTCAGTGATACTTGCTAGAAGTGAACAAATGTCAGACTCTCAAGTGAAACCCTCAATACGCAAGTCAATACTGATTCTTAATTCTCTCTCAAGTGCCCTTGAAAATGACGGAGCACTGCAACAAACAAACTGCAAACAACAAACTGTGAGTAACTATATCCCGCCAGTGTGCAAATGATTCCGGTAGTGCCATCTCTTGTTCTGACCTGTTATGCAGGGTTACTGAGTTGCTACTCAAAAGAAGTGACTGACTACTACCCACATAGAGAAGAGTAAGGTTTAAATGGGAGGAGTATTTTACAGCACCTGGGGCAAGGAGGCAGGGTGGAAGGAACAGGTGTAGGAAAAAAGAAAAAGGTCTCAAGTGGCCCCTTGACTGATAGTAGGAAAAAGAACCTGAGACCTCAGCTTTCACCCTTTGTTGTATTCAAGGAAGAGGGTGTTGAATCGGCTTTATTTCGGTTTTGTGGAAGTACTTTGGGTTTAATTTCTTTCTCAGTTTATATATTGTCTTTCTTCTGCAAAAATCAAGTGCTGGTTTTGACCATGCACTTAAATAGGTCAGCACATTTCTAAAGTACACTATGCGCTTCTGAAGTACTTTATTTGTAAGCCCTCATCTGGGGAAAAATCAATCAGCAAGAAACTCTTGATGGACTACGTGCTCTCAATTACCCTGAACATCACAGAAGGCCTTCAAAGACATCACCTTGTATCTGAGAAGCAAAACTAACATCTGTGAAGCAACAATTCGCAATACAAGAAACACTATAATTAAAAGTCAATTATGTTTCACCATCTGCCTTTATCCCTGGAGGTTGGTCTTAAGGTAGAGAGGGGCAGGATATCCTTGGACACAACCTCACCCAATTAAAAATCAAGACAAATTAAGATGTTCTGTACTTCTGTCCTGTCCTTACTTGATTAAGCCCATCCATTCTGCCAAATGCAAACAAAGTAAGGTATGGACAGGAAGCAGGTGAAGGAGGTAGAGGGAAGATCCTTTCAGAAAAGCAGTGGTTGCCTACTTTCAGTCAATGAATATTTACTAAGCCATGTCCAAAGTACACTTTGCTGTTTTCACTTCTTTGTCAAAATATTGCCCCCTCGCCCCCAGCAGGAACTGCTGGACCAGTCTGGGCAGTCACGCTAAGCCACATTACAACACGATCAGCATACTGCCTGACGCACAAGGCACGGGGCCTCTGGACGCGTGTTCTGAGCCCTTCGCAGGAGACTCGCCCTACAGAGCCGAAGAAAACAGAAAATCATGAACACAAAGAAGAGCACGAAGCCGACCTCCAACTGGAAAAATCAGAAATCTCTGCCGAGAATGGCTCGAGCGCTTTTCTCGGTCCTCTCTTCCTCCGCTGCCCACCCGCAGGCCGGTCGCCCGCCCTTCCCGCGCCCCGCGTCCGCCGCGCGTACCTCCCTCTCCGTCAGGTTCTTGTCCGGCCCCAGCAGGTACGGGGTCAGGAAGGGCTCGGACGGCCTGAGGCTGGCGAAGAAGCCGTAGGCGCAGAGCAGCGCGGTGGGCAAGAACCAGCACTCGCGACGGACCCGAGCCGTCCGCAGGAGCACAGTGGCCGCCGCCGCCGCCGCCCGCCGAGACACCGGGCCGGGCACATCCATCCGGGGCGCGAGGGGAGGGGACCCGGCCCGGCCCCTTCCTTCTCCTCCTCCGCCAACTGGAGTGAGGGTCAGGCACTTGTAACCGCGAGTGACGCCTTCTCCCTGTAAGGCCAGGACGTTCTGGACTCGCCGCCCCCTCCAGCTACAGAACCCCCAGCTTTACCCTACAGACGCCTCTAGGGTCGCCGCCTGATCGCCCAGTTTAAGGGAGACCCGTCCTAAGGCCCACCCTCTGCCACCGCCTCCACTCCGGGAACCAATCACAGCGGACGCCGGGAATACTTGGCTGCTCTTCCATTGGTTGTGGGTCACACGACGTGAACTGGGGCGGTGGCAGCACGCCAGGCCTCTGACGTCCCAGGGCTCAAGCGCGGAGGACATGTGGAACTCCACTCCAAAAGCGGCGGCTTGCGGCGGAGCTCTCTCTAGTCAGGCGGCCAGCTAGCGTTCGTGTCACACTTGCTGTCGGCTCCGCTCATCTGTTGGGAATGCGTCCTGTGGGCCTAGTCCTCCGCTGGAAGAAACGCGCTGTTCTCCCCAACCACCGTTTATCATTCTTATTCACCGTCTCTGGAATGTCCATTCAGTTTCCGCTCCTGAGAGACTTAGTGACTGAGGCCAGGCAAAGATTTCACCTTGGGGAGGGGGAATGTTAAACCTTTCCTCCAGCAGCTTTCGTGTTTTAAATTGTATTCATCCGCCATGGAAAGACATCAGAAGCCCAGGATCTAAGAGACAGACTGAAATGAAGAAAGTAGATAATATTGTGAGAATAATGAACAAACTGGTCACTGAACAGCGGAACCGTAATGGAGTCCCAATTAAAGGGTTTTAACTTTATTTCGTCACTTTTTGCAAGCATGATACAAAGAAAACAAACACCTAACTACGCGACGGTTTATAGTTAAAAGGAAGGTGGAAGATCCTGAGTCATTACAGCAATCACGAAACATGATGGATTTCTTCATTTAAAAACAAAAAAGAGGTCTTGGCATAGTTTTCAAGGGCAAAGCATGACAAGACTCTCCAGTGCTTTCTTTCATCCCCCTCTGTGTGCCTTTTTCTGCCTGACTCACAGCCTGGCTCAATCCTAATCTTTCTACTGCAAAGATGCAGCATTTAAAGCAATTTTTCCTGTGCAGTGTTTGTAGAATGACAGATCCTGCCAGAAGCTCTTGGAAACATTTTGGAACTATCTTGCTTTTCTGTATGTTATGATCCATCTAGCGCCGTTTTCCTCCTGTGGTAGCAAATGACACTTTTTTCAAGCATCAGCAGCAGAAATGAGTCTACCAGATGGAATAAGATACTGGTAAAGGGAAAGATTTGTTTCTAAGACTGCACAAATGAATGCACCCAAATCTGTGAGTTGATTAATCTGTGAAGAAATACAACTGGCAGTATTTACATATCTCAATGAGTCTCAAAGTGTGGTCGAGGAAGCCCTGGGGGTCCTTGGGACCCTTTCAGAGGTTCCACGAGTTCAAATCTATTTTCATAACCATGCTAAGTCTTTATTTCCTTTTCCACTCCAGAGGCTATATAATGTCTGATGACATCATCACTTTATAGGATGAGAGAATACATGCTTGTATATTCTTGTGTTTGTAAGACTTTCCAGGTTTAATTTATTACCATATGGCAATTATCAATAGGTATAACCCACAAAACCCAACAGATTTTTGGGGCACCTCTAACAAGGGTCCTAAGACCAAACTGTTTGAGGACTGCTAATCGATATTATTCAATTGTCTAGTCCCCTAAACTCCAACCCTTCTTGTCAGGACTACAGAGAGAAAACAGATGGTCTTCTTGACAATTGCTTTGTATTTACATTCAGTGCTTTAGTAGAAGAGAAGAAAGAAAGAGAAAGCAAGCCAGAGAGGCCTCGGAAAGAGAAGCCTACTTATTAAAAATAGCTTTCTGGCTGGTCACGGTGGCTCACTCCTGTAATCCCAGCACTTTGGGAGGCCGAGACGGGCGGATCACTTGAGGTCAGGAGTCTCAGACCAGCCTGGCCAACATGGCGAAAACACGTCTCTACTAAAAATGCAAAAATTAGCCGGGCATAGTGGCATGCACGCCTGTAGTCCCAGCTACTTGGGAGGCAGAGGCAGGAGAACCACTTGAACCCAGGAGGCGGAGGTTGCAGTGAGCGGAGAGCGAGACTCGCGAGTACTCGTCTCAAAAAACAAAACAACAATAACAAAAACAGTTTTCCATCCCTTCCCTGAGGCTTGGGTACCTGAACCACGTTAATCTGTAAATCACTGCTTCTGTAACTTTTCCTTGGTATAAATCACATAGGCAATGAGGTTGGGTATAAACAGTAATTGTCCTTGAATTGGGTAGATGTTTTCTTATTATTTTTGTCTAAGAGGTCATTGCGATAGGCAGAATTCTAAGAATAATCCCCAGTGACGCTTGCCCTTGTATAACCACCACCCATTTGAGTGTGAGGTGAAACCTATGAATTTGATGAGGCAATACTCCTGTTATTATGTTAGGTTTTATGACAGATGTGAGATTTTCCAGGTGGGCCCAATCTAATCACAAGGGCCCTTTAAAAGCAGAGATTTTCCGTCTGCTAATAGCAGAAGAGGAAGTCAGAGAGATTTGAAGGATGAGAAGAATTTGACGTGCTGCTGTTGGAGGGGGCTACATGCCAAGAAATGTGGGCATCCTATAGCAACTGAAACTGGCTCCTGGCTGACAGCCAGCAGAGAATCAGGATATCAGTCCCAGAATCATAAGGAACTGAATTCTGCTAAAAAACCTAGATGAGCTTGGAAGTGGGATTCTTCCGAGAAGAGCCCAGCCGGGTCACCATCTTAATTTTGGTCTGCGAAACCGTAAGCAGAGAATCCACTCAAGCCCACCTGGATCTACAGAACTGTGAGCTAAGCTGATGTGGTAATATTTTAAAGCCGCTAAATTTTTGTTCATTTGTTGTGCAGCAATAGGAATCTAACACAAAGGTAAATAGAATATATTTTTTAAATCGAGGCAATATTCACATAACATAAAATTAACCATTAATTAAGTGTACAACTCAGTGGCATTACTACATTCATAATATTGTGAAACCATCACTTCTGTCTAATTCCAAGACATTTTCACCACCCTACAGGAAACTGATACCCATTAAGCAGTCACTCCCTGTTCCCTCCTCCCCTTAGTCCCTGGGAAACACTAATATGCTTTCTGCCTATGGATTTGTCTATTCTGGAGGTTACATACAATTTGTGACCTTTTGTGTCTAGCTTCTTTCACTTAGTTTAATGTTTTAAAGATTCATCCACATTGTAGCATGTATCAGTACTTCTTTCCTTTTTATGGCTAAGTAATATGTGTATATACAACATTTTGTTTATCCATCAATTGATAACATTTGGATTATTTTTACTTTTGTCTATTGTGAATAGTGCTGCTATGAACATTTGTATGCAAGTGTGTATTTGAATATTTATTTTTATTTCTTTGGGGTATATACCTAGGAGTAGAATTGTTGTGTCATTTGGTAATTCTGTGTTTATCTAAGAAACTGCCAAACTGTTTTCCACAGGTTGCATGATTTCACATTCTCATAAGTAATGTACAAAGGTTCCAATTTCTCCACATCGTTGCCAACACTTATTTTCCTTTTTATAGTAGCCATCCTGGTGGGTGTGAAGTGGTATCTCATTGTGGTTTTGATTTGTACTTCTCTAATGACTGATGTTGAGCATCTTCTCATGTATTTGTTGGCCAATCATATAACTTCTTTGGAGAAATGCCTATTCAAGTCCTTTGCCCCTCTTTGATTCAGTTGTTTGTCTTTTTGTTGTTGAGTTAGAAGAGTTCTTTATAAATTCTAGGTACTAGACCTTTGTCAGATATGATTTGCAAATATATTTTCTTCCATTCAGTAGGGGTAAATAGAATATTGAGAGACTTTTTATATAGTAATATAAAAAAGCATGAAGGGATGTGTTTTGCAAAAAGTAAGATTACACAGTATTATACAACTATGTTATACACTTTGGCTCTTGGTTTTCTCTCTAAGGAATAACTCATGAAGAACATTCCATGTGTTAAGGTATACCTCTAATTCTTTCTAATGCCTACATAATATCCTATTGCATGGGTGTGCTATTCAGCCCCTACTTATGGTTATTCATTCTGTTTCTAGTTTTTGGCCACTGCCAACAATGCTGCAGTTAACATCCTTGTACAATATATGTTTATGTATTTTAAATTTCAGTTTAAAAGGATTTATTCTGAGGAGTAGTATTTCTGGTTTAAAGAGTATATGTGTTTTTAATTTTAATAGATATTGCTCAATTGTTTTACATTAATAACTTACATTTTTACTAGCAATATATGAAAACATTCTTTCTGCACTGCATCCTTGATTACAGTTATAATCAAACTTTACAATTTTTGCTTATCTAATAGGTATAAATCAGTGGTTCTCAATCGGTAATGATTTTGTCCCACAGGGGACATTTGGCAATGTTTGGAGACATTTTTGATTGTCACAATGGCGGGGTGGGGTCGGGGCGGGTAGTGCTACTAGCTTCTGTGGGCAGAACCAGGGATTCTGTTAAATATCCTGCAATATACTCGAGGCATCACCCACAACAGAGTTGTCCATCCCAGAATGCCACTAGTGAGAAAGATAAGAAACCATGGTATAAAGATACCTCATTGTGGCTGGGTGCGGTGGCTCATGCCTGTAATCCCAGCATTTTGGGAGGCCAAGGTGGGCGGATCACGAGGTCAAGAGATCAAGACCATCCTGGCCAACATGGTGAAACCCTGTCTCTACTAAAAATACAAAAATTAGCTGGGTGTGGTGGCGCACGCCTGTAGTCCCATCTACTTGGGAGCCTGAGGCAGGAGAATCACTTGAACCCGGGAGGCAGAGGTTGCAGTGAGCAGAGATCGACGCGACTGCACTCCAGCCTGAGACTGGACTCCGTCTCAAAAAAAAAAAAAAAAAAAGGTACCTCATTGTATCTTCAATTTGAAAATCTTTATGAATGAGTTTGAGCACTTTTTTCCATATGTTTGTCAGCTACTTGGATTTACCCTTCTGCAAATAGCCTATCCATATTATTTGTCCATTTTTTCTTTTGGTGGCTTATCCCTCTCATTAATTTATTCTAAAAAGCTTTTTATATTTTTTAATCATTTATTTTTCCTATTCGAAAACATTTATTTTTCAAATATACTTTTTATTGACTTTTGTAGTATCTTTGCTAGATGGTAAAATATTATTGTAGACATTAAAACACGGTCTGAAAAAATGGTCAGACATACTGTGTCTTTGGATGAGAAAAGAAGCATCATAAAAATGTCCTTTTCCTAAAGTTAATCTGTAACTTTAACACAATTCCAACTGGATGTACAAGTCAGATGTTTTTAATCTATGGACTAGTGCAGGCTAGAAAGGAGCATTGATTCATACCTATTGTGTGACATGTACAATTTTAGAGCAAAAAGAAGCATTAAGATCGGTCTGTCCATTGCATTACTTTTCTGAGGAAGACACTAAGTTACAGAGGAGTTAAGGGACATATGATATGCTAAAATTGGAAACATTCTGGTTAGCCCAATTTGAACTTTGTTCTAGAAATGATGGAATTCAATAAAAAATAATTATAATCATAAACTGTTAATTTTAGAAAAAAACATTGAAGTTGAGACCAAGAAATGTAAATCAGCTTACCAGAATAACCTAGAGAGTTAGCAGCAAATTCTAAATAGTCTTTGGTCATGCAAACTTACAATTCAATACTATTCCTCCATGCCATGTAACCTCTTAAGTGCTTGCCTAGTTAATGTTTCTTTACTTTCAATATACTGGTACCGCAAAGCAGTTCTCCTGGAAAAACAGAGTATTGAAACGCCTTTCAAAGATATTTACTAGAACTTGGATTCTTACTTCATCCCTGTAAGTATGATAGGTACAAATACACATTTTTTTCTCAATTTATAGGTGGGAACACTGAGGGACAAAGAATCTTAGTCCTTCTAGGTCACATTTATTTCCTCAACATGAGTATATTGACAGCCTGTTGTTCAAGGCCTTGCACTTGGTACTACAGCAAAGATAAGACAGTCCCCAACCTCAGAGAGCTCATACGGTGAATCAGTCACCCAAGAACCACTCCAGGCTATGCCCCTGAAATGCTCCTAAACTGATGACTTATTTCACAAACAGAACCAAGTTCTGTTCTGACAATAATCACAGATGAAATGACTTGCTGTGCCATCCAGTAAAATGCTAGTTCAGCTCACAAGTGACTCTCTTCTTTGTTTCTTAAATGCTTGACCCAGAATTTTGCATGTAGTCATCAAGACATCGCCCCACAGCTGAGCTGTGTCATGGAACAGCCAGCCCATCTAAAAGGCTGCCTACTCATCAGCCTGCTCAGCCTGTGTGGGCTGGGAATGTGGTGCCATGCAGGGGAGGCATTCCCCTCCTTGCATGGTACCACATACCCTTTGGGAAAGAGCTCTATGCCTGCCCCATAAACACTCTGTGGCACCATTCCTCCCTCCTGACTCTGCCTGTCTTCTGCCATCCTTTGATGTGTAAATTGGAAAACTGTCATCACCTATTGATCTCAAAAATGTCATCCTATGTGAAAAGTTAGTGCACTCTGGAAGAACAAACTGGTTATTAACCATAATTCAGTTATTATTAAACCACTATCTTCATCCTCTGACTTGCATTTATTTGATTGTAGTTTCTTGCCTCTAGTCTCACCCTAGCCCAGGCCAATCTTTATACCACAGTAAGAAGAATCTTCCTCAAATCTGATATTACCCTTGCCCTGATCTCTGATTGTTTAGGAATCTCTGGTGCTTAATAAATAAAGTAGAAACTTCTTATTTCTGACTTCTGCTAACTGCTTCAATCTCATTTTCTACTAATGTCCATTAATGCTCACCAGTTTCTCAAATTGTCATTCAGATGTCTTATCTCCTTCACCACTACCACCCTAGTTCAGGCCATCATTATTTATCTTCTGAGCTGTTACCCTAGCTCCTAACCCATTTCTCTGACCACAGCCTTCCCCTACTAGTCTATTTGCCCAGCAGGTGGATTGACCTCCCTAAAGCCTAAATTGAATTATGCCACTCTTCTGCTCAAATTCCTCCAGTGGCTTCCCATCAAATTTTGAATTAAATCCTAAGTTTTTACTGTGGTCTGTAAGGCCCTACCTGATATACTCACTCCATCTCAGTATATCTCTAATCTCATCTCCTATGACTGTCCACCTTCCCACTCTGGGCTATTCACGCTGGCTTCTTCATTGTTTCTTGTATGTACTAAGCACACTTCTACATCAGGACCTTGGCCCTTGCTATTCTGTCTGCCTAGAACAGTCTCTTCTTAGATATTAGTATGATGCCCTCCCTCACTACTTTCAGGTTTCTGCCTAATTATCACCTTATTCTACTTAAAATAGCACACATTCCCATCCTGGCCACCTTCTATTCTTCTACCCTGCTTTCTTCATCTTAGCACTCGTCCCCACTTGCTATATTATATATTTATTTATTTTGCCTGTTTCTGAGAATAAGCACTACAATAAGAGCTCCATAAAAGCAATGGCTTTGTTTTTGTTTACTGTTCTAGAACAGTGCTTGGCAACATACTCATACTTGACACATATTTGTTGAATGAATGAAGTAAGTGTCAATTCCTCTCTGCACACTTCTCTGATGCCTCTTGGGCAATTGCTCTGTTTTCTGTTCCCTTGGAACTATGTATATACCTCTACTATAGCTATCACATTTTATTGTAACTTTTTTTCCTCATCAGTCTATAGAATCCTTAAAAGCAGATGTCTTATCATATCCTTCCTAACACAAATTTGGTGAAAATGAGTAGAGTGAATGAAGGTAGAAGAAGAATAGCAATACAGCCACTCGCAGATTCGAGGATGGACATGTTTGAGCCCTCATTAATCCCATCTTCAGGAGGCTGCATTGGTACTATATGTGGCATTTATTTCAATAGAGATGCTCAAGGCAAAAACGATATTTTACTGGTCTACAAGTTCCCAAATTTCCTTTAGGAAAATACTTGGGTATTATCCCGTAAACTACTTGAGTGGCTGAAGCTTTAAAAACAAGCATCCTGGCTGACACGGAGCAACCCCGTCTCTACTAAAAATACAAAAAATTAGCCGGGCATGGTGGCGGCGCCTGTAGTCCCAGCTACTCGGCAGGCTGAGGCAGGAGAATGGCGTGAACCCGGGAGGCGGAGCTTGCAGTGAGCCGAGATCGTGCTACCGCACTCCAGACTGGGCAACAGAGCGAGACTCCGTCTCAAAAAGAAAAAAAACAAGCTAATATGTAACAGTTCCGTCATAAGGCCATATCACAAACAGTGATAACATGTGGAATTCAATAGGAAAATGAAATAGATGTTCATAGAAAAAAGACTTTAACACATTATCCATCTGGATGCCATGAGTTCTGTGGACCTCCCTCATACAGACTCTAGGAGCCAATCTAGGGGAAATTTTGTTGTGATCCAAAAATGTCACTGGATTAGGAATTGAGAACCCTACATTCTCACTCAGGTTTTTCTATAAATAGGCTACATGACTTCAGATAAATGGCTGCATGTTGTATCTGAGGTTCCTCTAACATGGGTGTTAGGAGTAGATGATCTCCATAAGCCTTCTAGCTATAAAGTTCACCGACTCTATTGATTCAGCTGGGAGACTGTACCTAAGTAACAGGAACAGACTGAGTACTGGAAGAGGAATGTATTCTCTCTCAACATCAATGACCTTGAATGTGAGAGTGATTACAGAGTTTTGACACCTAGCAGTGCCTGGACCCAGGTCTCAAATCCTGTTTGTACTCCTGCTCCTATAGACACAACTGCTTTTCCCAAACTTGCAGAAACTGGACTCCCATTAAGATGAAAGAGGGTGCCGGCTGCGGTGGCTCACACCTGTAATTCCAGCACTTTGGGAGGCCGAGGCGGGCAGATCACGAGGTCAAGAGATCAAGACCATCGTGGCCAACATGGTGAAACCCTGTCTCTCCTAAAAATACAAAAATTTGCTGGGTGTGGTGGCACGTGCCTGTAGTCCCAGCTACTCGAGAGGCTGAGGCAGGAGAATCGCTTGAACCTGGGAGGCGGAGGTTGCAGTGAGCCGAGATCTCGCCACTGCACTCCAGCCTGGGGACAAGTGAGACTCCGTCCCAAAAAAAAAAAAAAAGATGGAAGAGGGAAAGGGTTTGAGACACTAGCTGGATTTGAGAGAGATGTTTAGCTGAGGTCTTAGGAAGGAGACTGCAAACTTGCCAGCATTGTAGTGATTGGCTAAGCTCTGCTGTTGGATTTTTCTCTGAGAATGAGAATGAATGTGGCCCAGCATTCAGGGTGTCTCCTTTGGGAGTTCCCATGGGGCTTCCAGAGATTGCCAGAGGCACACTGGGAGCAGTCACAGTTATCTATGAGGTGGCAGTTCTGCAAGCCCTGTCTGTGACTCAAAGCAGCCTCCTTGTTTCCTCACATCAGACAGACTTCCATTAAGAATGGGGTTCATGTGAGACCAGAAGGGGCTGGACTATATATTTAGCCAAGACAGGTGGTGAAATAATTTATTTTCTGATATACTTTATCTTTCTTAGAGAATGTATCAGAACTTTTTTGGGAAAGAGTGATGAGTCTTGATTTGTAAAAGCATGTCACCTCTTATGGTAATCTCCAAAGCAGCATTTACAATCACATGTGAATGAGTCATAAACTAAGAAATGTTGAATGATCTGAAATAAGGGTATGTTGATTTCTCTCATCAAATATTCATTTTTGGCAACATAATGGACTCAAGGCACAGATATTAAGTGCTTTGAAATTCTCAAAGCCACAAAGACAGGCCATATCTATGAATGTTTCTGATATGTCACTCTCCTCCCTCCTTCCCTCTTAATGATGTATAAATGCATTCAAACACACAATCACACATTTATTTTATCTCCTCTCAGTTATGTGTTCTCCATGTGGTTTGGTGAGATATTTTAAAATACTCTTCAATGGATAATTGAAGGTTCAAAAAATTTTATGTAAAATTCTCCCAGATAGAAGAGATTAGTAAAGAAATATTCTTTCCAAGTCTCAATCTGAATACAATACTGATTCAGGACCCCCGTCCAGGTTCTCATAACTGCAAATTCCCAATATGCTGTTCAGCTTTTGTCTCCTTCTCAATTCTGATTTTCAAGATGAGAGTTCTTGGCTGGAATATTTGCTAACAGTGAGAAGACATCTTCAGTTCTTGGTGAGGCATTCAGGTATTACAGAACATGACTATTTAAGCCGTGTGTGTGCATGCTTGTCACATCCTGCCTGGTAAACAATTTCTGGTTTTTATATACATGACTTCCTCTCCCACTAACTGTAGGAATTTTTGTGATTAGAAACTAAGTGTGGTCTTTATCTTTCCTGGTGTCTCCTGTGGTGTTTTAAATATAAGAGTTGTCCAGTAAGTGTTTGGTGGACACATTTCTGAGTCCTCATGAATTATACTTTCAACCTTCACTAATGCTTTTTTGCAGCTCATTTACAGGTATTATAACATTCCATTTAGCTATAGATGAAGCATTCCATCCTTATAGTTAGCCAAGTTCTTCTATTGTGGTGTAGAGATCTTTAGGTGAAACTATCTTTAGAGTCTGTCATGAACCACAGGGTGAAAAAGACCTATCTGTACTACAGTATGAACATCCTTTCAGGAGAGGTCTACATTCATGCTTTTGCATATAACTCATATCAGTTTAATTTCTAACCTCTTCTTTAGCTTTCCATTGGCATTCCATAGCAGAAGCTCTTCCTAATGTGAAATACAAGAGAAGATCTACAGATTCAAGACTTTGTGTCTGGGAGGTCCACCAAGAACTCTGAACCTCAGTTCTTTATTCTCCAAAGGATATTTTGATATGTCCCCATCAGTGAGGACAGGGACTTTGTACAAGAAAGAGAAATTAATGAAACTTGTGAGCATCTGAATATTCTGATACCTTACCTCCCCACTCTCACCCTATCTAAAACCTCATCACCTGGCTTAGCATATAAAGAGCTTAATGGTGGGATACATCAGGCTGACCTAGGTTTAGGACCTAGCCACCATTATAACTTTTGGCAGCCTAGGACAAGGTATCATTCCCTTCTAAGGCTCAGTTTTCTCATGTAAAATGGAGATAATAATATCCACTTCTTGGGGTAGTTGGGAGGATTAAATAAGATTATATATGATAAATGTTCTGCATAGTACCTAGCACAAAATTAATCTTTAAAAAAAGGAGATCTATTATTATCTAAGTACCATAGTGGGCCAGCTTCCAAGTACTTAGGAAAGATCCTTGCACAAAGTAGGAGCTCTTTAAATACTGTGCAGGCAGCAAATGCCAGTTACATTTTCAAATTTGGCTTTTGTTTATTTTGTCAGAGACTAGAGCATATTCATGAGCAGAGGAAAAAGAAGAGATCCAGAGTATACAAAATTTTCCTTAAACAACTTTATTGAGGTATAATTTTTGTCCAATATCACCCATTTTAAGTATATATTAAATATATATTTGATAAGTTTTGACAAACATATGTAATCACACATATGAAACAAGTCCCTGAGGTATGGAGGTACTGGGATCCAAAACAGAAATGTAAGGTGTGACCTGACTAAGAAAGGAAAATTCACCCTGTCAGGTGGTCAAACCAGAATGACTCCATTTTGAGTGAGGGCTAGGAAAATGAGGCTGAGACTTGCTGGGCTGCATTCTAAAAAAGTTAGGCAATCCTAGCTTTTAGATGTTTATGGTTAAGGGGACAAATTAATAATGTTTACTAAACACACCCAGATTTAGGAGTGTCCGGGTATCCCGATATCTGGAGAATAAAGGCATTCCTAATTTTGCTTTAAAGACAGTAGTATCAATTCTTGCAAAATATAGTAATTAAGAAAATTCATCCTTTATCACAAACCCTAGTAGCAGAACACATCTCCCCATATAATACAAGCGTTGTACCTAGGGTGAGTGCGTTCCTCCTCTTACTTTCAGGAATGTCCTACTCTGTCTATAGAATAGCTGTTCTTCCACCACTTTACTTCCTTAATAAACTTGCTTTCTCTTTGCACTGAGGACTCACCCTGAATTCTTTCTTGCACAAGATCCAAGAACCCTTTCTTGGGGTCTGGATTGGGACCCCTTTCCTGTAATGGCCTCAGGCTCCCCAGGGAAGGAGTTAAGGTGGATGAAAATGTAGATAAATAGGCACTAGGAGGGGGTAGGAGATGACATTGAAAACATTCTCTAATGTTATCTATTTCTCCTATGTGATAAGAGGCAAGGTACTTGCTGAAGAAAAGGTAAACAAGGATGAGACAGGTTCTACCTTAGAATATGAAAGTTTAAATAGCATATGTGGGGAGCGACTGACAAGGAATGTGAATAGAAATTGCCCAGCTAGGTCTGTGTATATGTTACAGCCTGGGTGTAGCATGGAGAGTGTGAGTGCTAGACTAATTCAAGGTTGGGGACTTCTCAGGGGGTAAGAATGAGGAGCAGAAGGCTGGAGACAAGAGTTTTCCCCAGGGTTTGTAAGTATTGTTGATGAACCATGGGTGTATGCTGCTTAGAGAAGGAAGGGAAGCCATGAGGGGACCCAGAGGTATGATGTAATGAAGGGATTGAGAGAGCTGGGTATCTCCATGAAATGTGAGAGTGGGTGGGGTGGGAGTTCACACGAGCTGAGATGCACAGGGAGTTTCTTGCTAGTTGGATTTAACATTCCATGGAGGACATATTCTGAAGGATGATGTATTAGTTTTCACACTGCTATAAAGATACAACTGAAGACTGAGTGATTTTTAAAGGAAAGATATTTAACTGACACATTGCACGTGGCTGGGGAGGCCTCAGGAAACTTACAATCATGGCAGAAGGGGAAGCAGGCACGTCTCACATGGCAGTAGGTGACAGAAAGAGAGAGAAGTCCAGGGGAAACTGCCATTTATAAAACCATCAGATCTTGTGAGAACCCTCTCACTATCGTGAGAATAGCACTGGAGAAAATCACCCATATGATTCAATCACCTCCCACCAGGCCTCTCCCTCAACAGCTGGGGAATATAATTCAAGATGAGATTTGGGTGGGTACACAAAGCCTAATCATATCAGATAACAAAGTTCATGTTGTGCTCACAGAAATCAGCTCTTCACATATAGTGGAATGCAAAGTTAATTTGTTAATAATGGATAGAAAAGAAAGAATAATTTTGACAACACTAAGCTTTTTTTTTTTTTTTTTTTGAGATGGAGTTTCGCTTTGTCGCCCAGGCTAGAGTGAAGTGGTGCAATCTCTGCTCACTGCAACCTCCGCCCCCAGGGTTCAAGCGATTCTCCTGCCTCAGCCTCCTGAGTAGCTGGGATTATAGGTGCCTGCCACCATGCCTGGCTAATTTTTGTATTTTTTAGTAGAGATGGGGTTTCACAATGTTGGCCAGGCTGGTCTCCTGACTTCAGGTGATCCACTGCCTCGGCCTCCCAAAGTGCTAGGATTACAGGCATGAGCCACAATGCCTGGCCCAACACTGGGCTTTTAAAAAGCACTGCCAGTGTTTCAGTGGGTAGTGTTCTTACCCATAGTCTTGGGAGACAACTATTACATTGCATACTGCTTAATTCATTAGCAAATCCTATTGACTTTGCCTTCAAAATACGGCCGGAATTCCACCACTCTCACCATTTTTATTGCTACCACAGTTGATATGAATATCTGTAATTGCAGCTAAATTGGACTTCCTGCTAACATCCTTGATCCCCTGTAGTCTCTTCTTGTTATAGCTGTCACAAAGATTCTTTTAAAGCACAAGTCAGATGATATTCTTCTCCATTCAGTACTGTCCAATAACTTCCCATCTCATTCAGCAAATGAGCCCAAGGGCTGCTAGACCTAAATAGCCACTCTATTCCCCACCCTCCATCTCTCTCCACCTTTCCCCACCCATTTTATTCTTTGATCTCAACTTCTGCTCTCCCCCTTGCTCATTTGGCTTCAGCCACCTGGTTCTCCTTGTCAATCCTGGATCACTACCTGCATATTTTTACTACAAAATGTTTATTCATGGTTCTTTCTGCTTTCTAAGTTTTTTTTTTTTTCCTATATGTCTGTGGTATTTACTTCCTCACTTCCTCTGCTCTTTGCTCAAACATCAAGCTAGGGCCTCCCCTGACCATCCTTTTTAATGTTGACTTCCTCCCTACTACAAATATTCAGCTCCTGCTATTGATTTATTTTTGCCATAGGACTTATTATCTAATATCTTATATATTTTTATTATGGATTATTGTCTCTTTCTTTCAACTTGTGAATAAACTCCATTCAAGTAGGAATTTTGTCTGTTTTGTTATCTTCAGTACCTGAGCAGTACCTAGCACTTAATAGGCAATCAATAAATGAATTGACTGTAAGGATATTTGTCCTGACTCAGAAGGTTAACAAGGATATCCAGGACCTGAACTCAGCTCTGCAACAAGCAGACCTAATAGACATCTATAGAATTTTCCACCCCAAATCAACAGAATATACATTCTTTTCAGCACCACATCACACTTATTCTAAAATTGACCACATAATTGGAAGTAAAGCACTCCTCAGCAAATGTAAAAGAACAGAAATCACAACAAACTGTCTCTCAGACCACAGTGCAATCAAATTAGAATTCAGGATTAAGAAACTCACTCAAAACCACGCAACTACATGGAAACTGAACAACTTGCTCCTGAATGACTGCTGGGTAAATAACGAAATGAAGGCAGAAATAAAGATGTTCTTTGAAACCAATGAGAACAGAGACACAACATACCAGAATCTCTGGGACACATTTAAAGCAGTGTTTAGAGTGAAAGTTATAGCACTAAATGCCCACAAGAGAAAGAGGAAAGATCTAAAATCGACACCCTAACATCACAATTAAAAGAACTGGAGAAGCAAGAGCAAACACATTCAAAAGCTAGCGGAAGGCAAGAAATAACTAAGATCAGAGCAGACCTGAAAGAGATAGAGACACAAAAAAACCCTTCAAAAAATCAATGAATCTAGGAGCTGGTTTTTTGAAAAGATCAACAAAATTGATAGACCACTAGCAAGACTAATAAAGAAGAAAATAGAGAAGAATCAAATAGACGCAATAAAAAATGATAAAGGGGATATCACCACTGATCCCACAGAAATACAAACTACCATCAGAGAATACTATAAACACCTCTATGCAAATAAACTAGAAAATCTAGAAGAAATGGATAAATTCCTGGACACATACATCCTCCCAAGACTAAACCAGGAAGAAGCTGAATCTCTGAATAGACCAATAACAGGCTCTGAAATTGAGGCAATAATTAATAGCCTACCAACCAAAATATGTCCAGAACCAGACAGATTCACAGCCAAATTCACCAGAGGTACAAGGAGGAGGTGGTACCACTCCTTCTGAAACTGTTTCAATCAATAGAAAAAGAGAGAATCCTCCCTAACTCATTTTATGAGGCAAACATCATCCTGATACCAAAGCCTGGCAGAGACACACACAAAAAAGAGAATTTTAGGCCAATATCCCTGATGAATGTCGATGTGAAAATCCTCAGTAAAATACTGGCAAACTGAATCCAGCAGCACACCGAAAAGCTTATCCACCACAATCAAGTCAGCTTCATCCTTGGGATGCAAGGCTGGTTCAAAATACGCAAGTCAATAAACGTAATTGATCACATAAACAGAACCAATGACAAAAACCACATGATTATCTCAATAGAGGCAGAAAAGGCCTTTGAAAAAATTCAACAGCCCTTCATGCTAAAAACTCTGAATAAACTAGGTATTGGTGGAACGTATCTCAAAATAATAAGAGCTATTTATGACAAACCCACAGCCAATATCATAATGAATGGGCAAAAAGTGGAAGCATTCCCTTTGAAAACTGGCACAAGACAGGGATGCCCTCTCTCACCACTCCTATTCAACATAGTGTTTGAAGTTCTGGCCAGGGCAATCAGGCAAGAGAAAGAAATAAAGGATATTCAATTAGGAAATGAGGAAGTCAAACTGTCCCTGTTTGCAGATGGCATGATTGTATATTTAGAAAACCCCATTGTCTGAGCCCAAAACCTCCTTAAGCTGATAAGCAACTTCAGCAAAGTCTCAGGATACAAAATCAATGTGCAAAAATCACAAGCATTCCTATACACCATTAACAGACAAACAGGGAGGCAAATCATGAGTGAACTCCCATTCACAATTGCTACAAAGAGAATAAGATACCTAGGAATCCAACTTACAAGGGATGTGAAGGATCTCTTCAAGTAAAACTACAAACCACTGCTCAAGGAAATAAAAGAGGACACAAACAAATGGAAGAAAATTCCATGCTCATGGATAGGAAAAATCAATATCATGAAAATGGCCATACTGCCCAAAGTAATTTATAGATTCAATGTAATCCCCATCAAGCTACCAATGACTTTCTTCACAGAATTGGAAAAAACTACTTTAAAGTTCATATGGAACCAAAAAAGAGCCTACATTGCCAAGACAATCCTAAGCAAAAAGAACAAAGCTGGAGGCATCATGCTACCTGACTTCAAACTATACTACAAGGTTACAATAACCAAAACAGCATGGTGCTGGTACCAAAACATATATAGACCAATGGAACAGAACAGAGGCCTCAGAAATTACACCAAACATCTACAAACATCTGATCTTTGACAAACCTGACCAAAAAAAGCAATGGGGAAAGGATTCCCTATTTAACAAATGGTGCTAGCCATACGTAGAAAGCTGACTAATGTACTGCATAATTGGTACATTGTCAGCTCCAAAAAGGAACTGCTATGGGATCTTGGGCTCTCCAGGCCTCAGTTTCTTCATCTGGCTGACTGTCGTGGATCAGAGGAGATGATCTCCAAGGGCCTTTTCAGCTTGGAGTGTTGCCTAAGGAGTGACCGAGGGAGGAGGCAGCTGTGCCAAGGTCCCCAGCCAGCCATGGGTGACTGACTAGCCATATGTAGAAAACTGACTAGCCATATGTAGAAAGCTGAAACTAGATCCCTTCCTTACACCTTATACAAAAATTAATTCAAGATGAATTAAAGACTTAAATGATAGACTTAAAACCATAAAAAGCCTAGAAGAAATCCTAGGCAATACCATTCAGGACATAGGCATGGGCAAAGCCTTCATGACTAAAACACCAAAAGCAATGGCAACAAAAGCCAAAATAGACAAATGGGATCTAATTAAACTAAAGAGCTTCTGCACAGCAAAAGAAACTACCATCAGAGTGAACAGGCAACCTACAGAATGGGAGAAAATTTTTGCAATCTACCCATCTGACAAAGGGCTAATATCCAGAATCTACAAAGAACTCAAACAAATTTACAAGAAAAAAACAACCCCATCAAAAAGTTGGCAAAGGATATGAGCAGACACTTCTCAAAAGAAGACATCTATGCAGCCAACAGTCACATGAAAAAATGCTCATCATCACTGGTCATCAGAGAAATGCAAATCAAAACCACAATGAGATACCATCTCACACCAGTTAGAATGGCAATCATTGAAAAGTCAGGAAACAACAGATGCGGGAGAGGATGTGGAGAAATGGGAACTCTTTTACAGTGTTGGTGGGAGTGTAAATTAGTTCAACCATTGTGGAAGACACTGTGGTGATTCCTCAAAGATCTAGAACTAGAATTACCATTTGACCCAGCGGTCCTGTTACAGGGTATATACCCAAAGGATTATAAATCGTGCTCCTATAAAGACACAGGCACACGTATGTTTATTGCAGCACTATTCACAATAGCAAAGACTTAGAACCAACCAGATGTCCATCAATGATAGACTGGATTAAGAAAATGTGGCACATATACACCATGGAATACTATGCAGCCATAAAAAAGGATGAGTTCATGTCCTTTGCAGGGACATGGATGAAGCTGGAAACTATCATTCTCAGCAAACTCTTACAAGGACAGAAAACCAAACACTGCATGTTCTCACTCATAGGTGGGAACTGAACAATGAGATCACTTGGACACAGAGCCGGGACCATTACACACTGGGGCCTGTCGGAGGGTGGGGTGCCTGGGGGAGGGATAGCATTAGGAGAAATACCTAATGTAAACGATGAGTTGATTGGTGCAGCAAACCAACATGGCACATGTATACCTATGTATCAAACCTGCACGTTGTGCACATGGACCCTAGAACTTAAAGTATAATGATAATAAAAAAGATATTTGCCTTGACTATAAAGCAAAATTTTAATTGAATGTGGGCTTAGATACTAAGAAAAAGGATAACAAGCCATGATTTAAAAAAAAAAAAGATAATTTCCTCTGGGGAAAAAAGAAAGAAAATGAAAAAAAGAAGAAAGGAAGAACTAAAGCTGCTGCTGTTTAATTATTAATTAACTATTAGCTCCTTAATAGTTCAAAAACTGAGACAGGTCAAAGGTCAGAGACAGAAAATAAAGAAGTAGGATATGGATTTAAGAAATCACTGGGAGGCCTTGTATTCTAAGTACATATTCTAGGAAAAGCCATAATCTAATTTAACATCTCTCCACATTTGTGAAAATTTAGGTTGTAAGGAACTGCAGAATATCATTAGAAAGGGTGTTTAAAAAGCATGGCATTAGGTTAAATAGGCCAGTATGCTAAAGGGAGCTAAACAGGATGACAAGATGTGTTTTAGCAAAATAGTTCATGAAAATGATTACTTCAAAAGAAGTTTTCTTATACTATAAACACCTGTATGCAAATAAACTAGAAAATCTAGAAGAAATGGATAAATTCCTGGACACATACATCTTCCCAAAACTAAACCAGGAAGAAGTCAAGTCCCTGAATAGGCCAATAACAAGTTCTGAAATTGAGGGAGTAATTAATAGCCTACCAACCAAAAAAAGCCCAGGACCAGACTGATTCACAGCAAAATTCTACTAGAGACAAAAAGGGGAGCTGGTACCCTGAAACTATTCCAAACAATAGAAAAAGAGGGATTCCTCCCTAACGCAATTTATGAGGCCAGCATCATCCTGATACCAAAACCTGGCAGAGACACAACAAAAAAAGAAAATTCCAGGCCAGTATCCAAAATCCTCAATAAAATGCTGTCAAACCGAGTCCAGCAGCACATCAAAAAGCTTATCTACCACAATCGAGTTGACTTCATCTCTGGGGTGGAAGGCTGGGTTCAACATGCGCAAATCAATAAATGTTATCCATCACACAAACAGAACCAATGACAGAAACCACATGATTACCTCAATAGATGCAGAAAAGGCCTTCAATAATATTCAACAGCCCTTCATGTTAAAAACTCTCAATAAACTAGGTATTGATGGAACATATCTCAAAATAATAAGAGCTATTTATGACAAATCCATAGCCAATATCATACTGAATGGGCAAAAGCTAGAAGCATTCCTTTTGAAATCTGGCACAAGACAAGGATGACCTCTCTCACCACTCCTATTCAACATAGTTTTGGAAGTTCTGGCCAGGGCAATCAAGCAAAAGAAAGAAATAAAGGGTATTTAAATAGGAAGAGAGGAAGTCAAATTGTCTCTGTTTGCAGATGACGTGACTGAATATTTAGAAAACCCCATAGTCTCAGCCCCAAAATCTCCTTATGCTGATAAGCATTTTCAGCAAAGTCTCAGGATACAAAATTGATGTGCAAAAATAACAAGCATTCCTATACGCCAATAATAGACAAGCAGAGAGCCAAATTATGAATGCACTCCCATTCAAAATTGCTATAAAGAGAATAAAATACCTCGGAATACAACTTAGAAGGGACATAAAGGACCTCTTCAAGAACTACAAACCACTGCTCAAGGAAATAAGAAAGGACACAAACAAATGGAAAAACATTCCATGCTCATGGATAGGAAGAATCAATATCGTGAAAATGGCCATACTGCCCAAGGTAATGTATAGATTCAATGTTATTTCCATCAAGCTACCATTGACTTTCTTCTCAGAATTAGAAAAAACTACTTTAAATTGCATATGGAACAAAAAGCCTGTATAGCCAAGAGACTTCTAAGCAAAAAGAACAGAACTGGAGGCATCACCCTACCTGACTCCAAACTATACCACAAGCCTACAGTAACCAAAACAGCATGGTACTGGTACCAAAACAGATATATAGACCAATGGAACAGAACAGAGACCTCAGAAATAACACCACACATCTACAACCATCTGATCTTCGACAAACCTGCCAAAAACAAGAAATGGGGAAAGGATTCCCTATTTAATAAATGGTGCTGGGAAAACTAGCTAGCCGTATGTGGAAAGCAAAAACTGGACCCCTTCCTTACATCTTATACAAAAATTAACTCAAGATGGATTAAATACTTAAATGTTAAACCCAAAACCATAAAAACCCTAGAAGAAAACCTAGGTAATACTATTCAGGACATAGGCATGAGCAAAGAATTCATGACTAAAACAACAAAAGCAACTGCAACAAAAGGCAAAATTGACAAATGGGATCGAATTAAACTAAAGAGCTTCTGCACAGCAAAAGAAACTATCAGGGTAAACAGGCAACCTCAGAATGGGAGAAAATTTTTGCAATCTACCCATCTGACAAAGGTCTAATATCCAGAATCTACAAGCAACTTAAATTTACAAGAAAAAAACAACACCATCAAAACATGGGCGAAGGAAATGGACAGATACTTCTCAAAAGAAGACATTTACGCAGCCAACAAACATATGGAAAAAAAGCTCATCATCACTGGTTATTAGAGAAATGCAAATCAAAACCACAATGAGATACCATCTCATACCAGTTAGAACTGTGATTATTAAAAAGTCAGGAAACAGATGCTGGCAAGGCCGTGGAGAAATAGGAACGCTTTTACACTGTGGGTAGGGGTGTAAATTAATTCCACCATTGTGGAAGACAGTGTGGTGATTCCTCAAGGATATAGAATCAGAAATACCATTGGCCCCAGCAATCCCATTACTGGGTATATACCCAAAGGAATATAAATCATTCTACTATAAAGACACATGCACATATATGTTTATTGCATCACTATTTACAATAGCAAAGACTTGGAACCAACACAAATGCCCATCAATGATAGACTGGATAAAGAAAATGTGGCACATATGCACCATGGAATACTATGTAGACATAAAAAAGAATGAGTTCATGTCCTTTGCAGGGACACAGATGAAGCTGGAAGCCATCATTCTCAGCAAACTAACATAGGAACAGAATACCAAACACCCCATGTTCTCACTCATAAGTGGGAGTTGAATAATGAGAACACATAGACACAGGGAGGGGAACATCACACACCAAGTCCTGTTAGGGATTGGGGGGCAAAGGGAGGCAGAGCATTAGGACAAATACCTAATGCATGCAGAGCTTAAAACCTTGATGACGGGTTGATAGGTGCAGCAAACCACCATGGCACATTTATGCCTTTGTAACAAACCTGCACATGTATCCCAGAACTTAAAGTAAAATAAAATAAAAAAGAAGTTATCTTAGTATAAAAAAGGAGAAAAGGTTGTGTTTTTTTGTGAGTGTTGAAAAAGCATAATGAGTAAAGTATTAGGGAAATGAGTGCATTGAGGAGGAGGATGGGGAAGGTAGTTAAATATAAACCTGGTTTTATTTGCAAAGCTTTAATCTTGATAAACGGGACCTTCTTAAAGCAAATATCTTATATAGGGAGCTCATATTTGTGTTTCAAAATCTAGGTTATAGTCCAAACGATTTCAAATCTGAGAGAAACTTTTTTTAGAGTCCATTGTACTTAGTGTTAATATGACAACAAACCACAAAATATTAAGAAGCCAGTAATTATGAAGAAAATAATAGGTAATTATTCAAACCAAGACTTAATAACTGAAAATGTGTAAATAAGTTTGTTAGATCTTTGAGGGCTCTGCCAGGGACTGTTCTTTGCAGTAGCTAAAACTTCCTTTTCTATAAATGATTAACAAGAAATATTTGTTTAATTGACTTGAAAAACTCCAAACATGCTATGTTCACTTTTAAGAAAGATGATTATTAGAAAGTTAATTTATGCTAAATGAAGTATAAATAAGAACTAGATTGTACATATGTTTGAATCTTGATATCTTTGCCATCTATTCTGTGAATTGGATTAAGGTGTTCTACCCCCAGAACAGAAAGATGCTGTTTTCCAAAATAGCAGGAAAGAAATTAGATTAATAAAAATAATTTTCTCTATTTACGTTTTATTCCATTAATTGTTCTGAAACATTTGCCTTCTATTGCCATTTGCTTATGATAGAATCTTGTGCAAGAACATAACAATTTTGTAAAAATGCAGTTGTTACACCTTGCAGAATACACAATCTTGAGCTCATTGTCACAGAGTAGCTAACAAAATCATGCCTTAGAGAAACAGTATTTATGATATGAGCCTTTGCCTGAAGGAAAATGATTTTTAGAGGCTGTAAAATCTACCTTTGGCTTAAGCCAGACCAGCAAAGAGCCCCTGCACATGGACCACACAGCAGTGGCCTCTGAAGACTTGTTTTTACTGAACTGTGCTTTGGTGGGAAGTCCTCAGCACCTTCTACACAGAAAGCAGCCTATGTAATTTGCTCTTGTTAGAGGCATTCTGCTCATTACATAGTGACCTCTTTCTGCGGACCTTTGGGAGAAGTTTATTTTTAACTTCAGTCTCAATAAAAGTGTGCTCCTTTTGTACATTTTTTGGGGACACCATATGGTATAACTGATAAGGTTTTTTTGTGCATTGGCTGTTTAAAAAGTTCACTTAAACCCAAGTTCACCCATAGCAAGGTCGATAGCTTTATGATATGCATTTTCCTGTTAGCTTTTTTCTGCTTCCTGTTTATGTTTCTACCTCCGGTTTTGCTTTCTTCCCTACTTCTAACATATGTCATCTAGTAGTATTTTTTATTTTTTTTAAGCAGCCTTAAGTCTTGGGGGGACAAGATGAGAGAGAAATATATTCATTCACACATGCCTAAAAATATGTTGTATTTAGTCATTTGGGTTTTATTTTCTGCTAAGAACATTGTGTTTCACAATTATTTTGCCACCTGAAGAAATATGATAACTTTTTATTTAAAATTCTAGCTGCCAGGAGTGCAGAGAAGATTATTCATAATGCTGGCAAATATCAAACCAAACTATCATCACCAGCCAATAATTTTTAATAACCTACTTTGTGTATTGCAGAGAAGTACAGTTTTCACAATATCTACTATAACCTAGCATGCTGACTGTTCTTTCTAGTTTATTTTCTGGCACAATTTATTTACCTCTCCCATTTAAACTCCTTCATTGGCAACTAATTGATTTTTTTTTTGGAGAGAAAATTTTTACTTGATTTTATTTAAATCTTCAAATTTGTGGATAGTTTGATAATTTCTGAATCCTATACTAGGCCTGTGGGATCAGGATGTAAACTAATGCCAATAGTCCCTACCCCTGAGAAAAACATAATTAGGTCAGTTAAACCCACTGAAAAAAGTCCATGCAAGCTGTTCAATTATTTGTTTAGCCTGAATAATTAAAGCTTGACCTCTATGTGAATGTCTTCAGAACTCTGGCTAAGTACAGTTGAACCAGACATGCCACCTACTGGGAAGAGCATCAAGTATGGGTAGAAAATAGAGCTGCAATAAAAAGTAATGAGCAGTGGATGGTGGTGATGGCTGCACAACAATGAGAATGTACTTAATGCCGCTGAATTGTACACTTAAAGAGTAACTTTTACGTGTATTTTACTACAATTTCTAAAGAGGTAATGAGCAGTATTAAAAAGCATTAGAGAATAGTAGGAATTGATATTAGTAATTAATACCATTATATTCATAGTATATCATATTTTCATTATAATGCTAATAATAAATACTGATAGAACGCTTACTATGTACCAATACTATTGCAATCATAGAATTATAGCCTTTGTCACTATTTCTCCCAGTCTATTCATAAAAGAAAAGCTTTTTAAACATTTTTACTTGTCACATCTGTAAACAAGGTTGCCACATTCCAGACTTTCAGAAAGTCTTTTTAATCAGCAGGAAGGAACTTCAATACAAGGTGTAGATAACTAAGACGGTAAAGCCATTACCAAATTTCCTGTCAATAAAAAGCAGGTGGGGTATGAAATTAACTGCACACCATTCCTAAGACATTGAGAAGCTTCTTCTAAGTGTAAAACATGAAAGTACAGATGAGTTAGAAGTGGTTTAGATGTGGACCAGTGGTAAAAATAAAACCATCGCATAAGAACTTTGAACTCTTATCATTGTCCAAACATCCTCAATGATTGTCTCATCTCTCCATTAGTCAATTTCTCACATACAACATACTTTTACCCGTCTTCTCCCCACTCCAGTGTCATTCTCCTATCACCCTAAGCAAGTCAGAATCCTGTTCCTCATGGGCGTCTTCTATAATATTTCCAAAGGTGACCCACTTTTAATCTGGTCATTACCATCTGTAATTCATGATTTGGAGATTAGGGATATGTATTGTATCTGTTTTTGTGTCTTTCCCCACCCTCACATCATCAGTTCTACCCAGGTAATTCTTATTTGTTTTGACCTTGCACATACACTGGATTTATGGGCATGGTACAGGAGATGGAGGGAGGTGGATAAGTCATTATTAGACTGTATAGAGAGGGTAGGGAAAATGAGTAGGTATGTCAGAGAAAGCTTAACTGGGCCCTGAATTTGAGCATAAAGCTCTTATTTATCCTGGTTTTTATTGATCCTTATCCCAGTCATCTCTTCTTTGGAGTTCTGCACAGGTTGCCTTCATACACATCTAATGTCAGATGACCTAGGTTAAATCATCTCCAAAAGTTTTCACAGTCTGATTCCATCCCACAAGGCTACTCATCTAATTGTCTTTTTCTTTACTACTCAGGGTGTAATCTGTTAGGCTTAATAGGCTCATAGTGTCTATTTGCTTCTTATGTTTGTTTCTCTATGCAACTAGATGATGTATTTGAATAAGCCAGAGAAGTGTCTTTTATTTCCTTTATATACTCTCCCCTACAATGCCTGTCATAGTGGTTTGCTGTGTAGATAGAATGAGCTTAATACTTTTTAAAAAATTAAAATGATAGTACATGTAGAGAGGTTAATATCAAGTTTTCTTTACATGTACCAAATGTAAAATACATGTATATGTTTTGGTGGGGACAGTTCATACAAGCCAGAGATAATAAAATCTTAAAGCTCTGTAGTCTCTCCCAACAATTTAAGTACTTGGAAATGAAAAACCTTGTTATCTGGGCATTGACCATGTAAATATTATTCCACACATAATCATTTTGTCTTTGTCTACAGCTTTCCTTATCTCTAGGCTATGAGAATATATGAACTTGGGAGAATTAGGCATTCAGAATTTTCCATAAAATACTTCTCCATTAGGAAATATAAAACAAGAAAAATGCTAACATGGAGCTATCAGATATTTTTAAGTATGTGTTAGGCCCACTGCACTGGGGCATGTGCCAATATTTTGTAAAACCAAAATTCACTGCCTAGTAAATTGTTCCTTCCTGGTCTGTCCAGAGAAGTAAATGGTGAAATATTCATGGCTCTTGGGAACATCCAAGCTATTTGGCTAGAGCTTTTCCCTGGGTTTGCCAAAATGGCCCTGAACTCAAAATATGGTGTTTATTCAAAATGATTATAAAAATGGCATGAAGTTTTTTATTTCTTTTAATAACTTGAAGGAATTCTGGAGAAATAATTTCATGTTTCTTCTAGTCCTTTCATATTTTTGATACATTCACAGCTATTCTTTTCCAAATTGCAATTAGAATGACTAATAATGTTTAGAATTTTATCTGTTGGTTTCTCTTAAGTCATGATTCTACCGTGAGTCATTTAACTTCTTTCCATAGCACCCAGTTATAACAAACAGTGGATTATGTCACTGGAGACGTACTATGTAGTCAAACTTGTAATTTCATCTAAGTGAGTTCAGAGAGAGAAATAAAAAGTGGGTATCTTTTTTATTTCAAAATAAGAGGGGTTTTAATATTTCTACACAGCATTAGATAATAGCCCAAACATATTATTGATCCCCAAACAAGTATTTTCCAGATCAATTAATAGTCATTATCAATTAATATTCATGTCTACCTGTCTGAGCAATGGATTAGAAACATTATAATTTTCATTTTATGGAAGAGAAACCAGACTAAAAGTCTAGGGATATGATCATTTGGTTTCTGGTTTCAGTTCTGACACTAACAAGCAATATCCTTGGGCAAGTTGTTTAATCTTTGGGGCCTTATTTTTCTCAAGTAGAGAAGAACGAAGCTGGATCTCATGCTCCATTCCCATCTCTTCCCTACCCCCCATCATTTCATAAGATTTTCTTGCCCCTATTATGCCTTAGTAAATTCTAGATCAAGAGAGATCCTGCCCAATTTCAGAGTAGAGAAGCCCAGGACTAGCTGCATAATTTGTGGGGCTCATTGAAAAATGGAAATGTCGAATTCCTTCTTAAAAAATAAAGGATTTCAAGAGGGTAACTGCAAAGCATTAAATTTAGCATGTGGTCCTTCTGAGCATGGGACGCTTTGCAACTGAACAGATCACACACATCCAAGAAGCTGGCCCTGTAGAAAACAAAGAAATGTTTTCCCCCACCTTCCAACATTCTCTTTTGCTCTTAACGGAATGGAAATCTTAGAAATGTTGATGGGACAATGACATGAATCATGAAAAGAAAGGAATAGTGGGAATACAAATATTAGAAAGCCAATGTTTTGTGGATGTTTGAAACTGTCATATACATTCATAGGGCTTACCCTACTGGTATGGGCAACAGGTGACTCTGGTAGTTTCTAAAGATGCTCCCAGTGAATTATGCCTCCTGTTATGTGGTCCTTATGCAGTTCCCTTCTACATTGAATCTAGACTGGCCTGTAATTTGTGTTCACAACGAACAGAATGCAGCAAAAGCAAAGCCCTGTCTCCTAGAGATTCTGGTATGTTGTCTCTTTGTTCTCATTGGTTTTAAGGAACTTATTTATTTCTGCCTTAATTTCATTATTTACCCAGTAGTCATTCAGGAGCAGGTTGTTCAGTTTCCATGTAGTTGTGTGGTTTTGAGTGAGTTTCTTAGTCCTCAGTTCTAATTTGATTGCTCTGTGGTCTGAGAGATTGTTATGTATTTCATTGATAAAATTTTATATATTTATGGTATACATAACATTTTGATATATGTACACGTTACAGGATGATTAAATCAAGCTAAGTAACATATCCATAATCTCACATACATTTTTTTTTGGTTGCTGTTTTAACACTAAGTTTTGGGGTGGTTTATTTCAGACACCCCAAATGACTGTCTATCTCATGTGATTTTAAGGATGTCTAAAGGTTCCCCAGTTGTGCAATGTCTACAGGATCACTGAATGCCAAGTCCCCAGGGAAAGGAATGATGAAAGGGGAAGTTGCTGGAAGAAGAGAGAGGAGGAAGTTGAGGCCATAGAGAGGAAGTCCCTGAAAGAAAACTTTAACTGCTTGCCAGTTTGGCCAGAGGTCTCTTTGAGCAGGAACAACTGCATTTAGACCAGCAGTTCCATGCTCTGTTTTACAGGTCTGAGCTTTCCAGTAGGTGAAATTATGTTTTGAAACTGTGTGCCATGTAGTACCAGCTAGAATAAAGCCAACATTACACATTCAGTTCTACCATGGTTATTTCAGTTCTGTTCCATATCTAATGACCACCAACCTTGAATATCAATGTGTGCAGTCCTTAGGGAGACCAGGACGGATTCACAATTTCAATGGGGCTACTGGAAAGATGCTTGGCTGTTTCTTTACTCATGGAAAGTCAGAAAAATCATTGTTATATAGGAAAGACAGGATATTTTAAGTACTTATTTCATTTGATAATATTGTTTTTCTCTTCACTCAAGAAAAACCATTAAAAAATCATGTGTTTGTGAAAGTTATCCAGGTCTATCAATTATTATTTAAAGTAATATCTGTTTTACTAGTGTGTAAAGGATTTAAAAGAGTTATAATGAAGCATTTTAACTACATAAATATTACTTCATAGCATTTTCAATCATTAAGAAAGATAAGCCCTTTTCTTGTTGGTTCTTGATATTTTCCTATCTGTATTCAAATTAATGCAGAAGTAATAGCTATTATCTTACTTACTGGTAGCAAGGAGTTACATTATAAAAGCTTCTTGTATAAAATTTTATTCACTAATAGAAAATAAAGAGAAATAGTGGAAAACTGTTAACATTTAACACAGCGTAAAATACATTGCCCATTCTAAATGGTTTGAGGTCTTAAAGAGTCTCTTACAGGGGTTTTTGAATATTCAATTCTAGTAAATATCACAGCCAAAGAGTTCTAGGCGAAGTGCAATACTTTGATTCCATGTTTTAGGAATGACACGAATAAACCTGGAAATGATTGGGGGGTTGAAAAAGTTCTTCACATGTCCTTTGGTATTAGTATTTCCTTCAAAAATCTGAAAGCCAAATAAGAGAAAATCTTTAATGACAACATAAATGGCTAAGGTTTTTTTTTTGTTTTTTTTTTTTGTTTTTTTTTAGACAGGGTCTTATTCTGTTGCCCAGGCTTGAGTCCAGTGGCACAATCATGGCTCACTGTAGCCTTAAACTCCTGGGCTCAAGTAATCCTCTCGCCTCAGCCTTCCAAAGTGCTGGCATTGCAGACATGAGCCATGATGCCCAACCCAGAAAATTTTTTATCCTATTAGCTCAAAATGAGCATATCAAAGAACACATAGAACACTATCACGGAGATGATCCTCTATCAGTTACGAAATCACATGCCAGATAGATTTCATCTCACCAGTGATCTGACTTAAATTAGTGAAAAATAAACAAGTCTCACATGGTGCTGTGGAGCAGCTGCAAAACCATTTCAGCCTTCAGCACCTTTGTATTAGCTGTATGACTGAACAAGTTACTTATTCTCTGATTCTTCATTTCCTCATTGGCAAAATAAGGATAATAACATTTTACCTCACAGAAGTCATTGTAAATATTTAAAAATGTATGTCAACCTAAGTGCATAGTAAGTGCCAGGAAGTGGCCACCAATAAATGGTTGACTATTGCTAACATTTAAAATGTGACCATGCATTTTAATTTATTTATTCTTGTTGGCATGTACCTTATATCCTCAACTAAAGTGTATAACTTTACCCCCTCCATCATCGGCAAGTTCCCCAAGGTTTACACACACCAGAAATAAAATCACTCTTTTTTTTTATGACAATGATATTTATCCTCCTATGAGGGCAACCTGGTGTAGTGAGAAATAAAACAAACCAAAACGACAACCAGGAGTTTGTCTGAGACCAGGCACCTGAAGAACTAAGATTTAGAAGACTTTAAAAGGTGGTACATGTCACTGCATATTTGTCAAATGCAAAATACTGTTATTCTCATTATAGCACAGTCTTCAGATTGCTTTCTCTTTGCCCAGATGCCACTCTACCTTGTCCACCATGGAGGATTTCAGCCTGTATGGTTTCCATTCCACTCCCTGGTCACTGTAGTGGATGGTATAGCTCTTTACATACATTTCAGAAGACAGAGACTTGCAGCCCTGTGTTATAATTGCCGTTATCTTCTTGATCTTGAGTAGATCAATTTCTAGCCACTGCTTATTGTTGTTTGCCTATGAAAATGACAAAAACACATAGATAAGGAAGATGTTAAAACCTTTGCTTCTTTTTTAGACCAAGTTATGCAAAAAAGCACAGAGCTCAAAAGGATTTTGTTCTATCTTATCCCTTAGGATTCACAGTCTCCTAGAAGCTTTCCCTCTTTCTTCTTCATTGCCACAATATGTGTGTAAATTTTTATTGAAGTATTTCACACGTTGTACTATAATTGTTTCCTTCTTAGTATTCCTTACTGCTTAAGGGTAGAGGCTTATTTCATTTTGTTTCCTGGTACTCACCACAATGTTAAGACACTCGGTGTTCAATAAATAGTTGTTGAATAAATGAATGAATAAATGAGCTTTATTTGGAAAAATTATTAAATTGCTAAATTATCTGTGAATATTATTTTCTTAAGAAAATTTCTTTAAATACTCTGGTAATATTGCTGCAGGGTTATCTGGGAAATAATTGGATAGCATTCTCTCTCTATTTCACCTGTTTTACAAAACACAACTTCTCTTTCCCCCTGTTAATGTCAAAGAGCAGAAATAGTTCGATTTCTTCTAATATTTCAAATAAATGCAATATTTGAGAGACCTGATAAAACCATAAGTAGAGCTTGATACACAGTACAGTTATTGTCCTGTCTCCGGCCTAACAAAATGCCTAATCACATGGTTGGTAATATGTGTTTGGAGAAAGATCAGAAGGTCTAAACTGAGTTTTAGAGTCATCTAAGATAAATTTTTACCTTTGGGAGATTTATCATCTACCATAACCTCATTCAATTCTAAAGGAGATAATATTGATATGTTTCTTCAACATCACCCAAACATACATATATGTATGTGTATATATAGGTGTATGTGTATATATGTGTATACACAAAAATTCACATGCTATATGTATTTTAAAAGCAAATTAACTGAATTAGAATGATTATATGAGAAAACTTTTGAGTCTATAACATCCTCTAGTGACATCTGGGTGGTATCTTAGTGTGTCTTCATATCAAGGTTGTACCAGTGATACAGAGTATAACCAGCTAGAGGTTTTCACAGGCATAAAAGAGGTAGAGACATTTTAGTTATGGAGAGAACAGCATCTATGTGCATCACTGCATATGTCCAGCTTTGATTTTCAACCTCTCTAAAGAGACCATATAAAGACATTTCATGTGAATGGAAGGGGGTTAAGTAAAACACATATTTCTGATCCCGAATTCTAACTTTGAAATGACACCATTAAAAATTAGCATTTTATATTTGAGGCCTTTGTTATATCACAAAGACTAAGAGCAAATTATAGAGAGTGCAAATTTTTTTAAAAGATTGTAAAATGAAGTATGCAGTGACAAGGTTATACCATGAACAAGTCTAAAGAGTCATCTGAAAAAGAATTGGATAACATCTCTTTAATTATTATTTATATTGCTATGTAAATTATATAAATGTAATATAACACTATTTTTATTATTTTAACTTCTCTGGGTGTCAGCTTTGCCCTCTGCAAAATTGCAAAATGAGGTATTTGGGCTGCTTCAAATGGTGGAAAGAGCATGGCCTGTTTACTGGGAGAATGGGATTCTAGTCCTGATTCTGCTACCAAACTAAGCTAAAATTATTTAATCTCCTGTGTACTTAGAATTAAAAGGAAAAATCTAGACCAGATGCTTTGCTCCTTGCTACTGTAACATTCTGTGATTCCATATTGGGCCAGAATGAGTTTCAAGACACAGATATCAGTTCCCAAGACTGTGTGGAATCCAATCTTTTCTATTTACCCCACCAGCACCACAATTCTTTTTTCCTTTCTAGTGGCCTAATTTAAGGATAGGCCCTGGAATTCTATAGAAAGTCAGGAAATTGGAGTGTAGGTATCTTAAGGGAGGGAGATATGAGGATAGAAAGTAGGGAATTTGGATTTAGTTGGCTGAAGGGATCATCAAGTTATTCATGCCATTCTGATATCTCAGGTCATTTAAAGAATTAATAAAAATGAGTCAAATATTAAGAGTTACCCCCAAATTAAATCACCTGAATTACTCAGTGGGCTAATATCAGGGACAGCATAACTCTCTGGAAGGTGTTTGTTTAACTTAGATCACTGATTTTATAACTCTGGTTTTGCAACATTTTACTATGCTTCTAGTTGTCTCAAGGAATATCACAAAGCTCTTAAAATAAGGAGGGTGGGGAAGAGAACAAAAAAGTTTAGATGACATTTCATTTAGGAAAATGAAAAAATATTGCTAAATTGTAAAGAAAAAATAAGAGATGATGTTGCAAATCTAAATCATTTGTTTATCACTAATGTAAGCTGTCTAAATGAGGAGTTGGCAAACTATGATCCATGGGCCAAATTTGGCCCACTGCCTGTTTTTTGTAAACAAAGTTTTATTAGAACACAGCCAGCTCATTCATTTACATATTGTTTATGGCTACTTTACTGCTACAATGGCAGAGTTGAGTAGTTATGGCAGAGAATGTATGGCCCACAAAGACTAAAATATTTACTATCTATCCCTTTGCATAAAAATTAATTTGCTTATTATTGGTTTAAATCAAGACTAGACCAAAAACCACAGAGATGATAAATGACTTCTCTCTGAGACAAAGTTATAGTCAAAGCTATCAAGTCCACAGACATCCTGGACTCTTGGACCTAGGATTTTAGTCTGCAGAAACAGATTAAAATACTCCTGCTTCCCAGATCCTCCATGTTTGTGGTAGTGAGGGCCTTTGCGTTCTTCTGGAGCCCTAAGAGAACACCATGCATAGAGTATACTTGACCTTGGCTTGCCAGGCATTCACACGTCCCTGGGCATTCAGACGGGCACGGAAGGGTTCCCAGTAATCTCCCCACCAAGATTTTTTAAACGAAGAAGCTGTGATTTGCTTGTTTTCTATCTTTCCATTTTCCATACCCAGGGGTGTGGAACATCCTGTCAAAAGAAATGTGATTAATTACACACCAATATTCCCTGCAAGGCATCGTGCACTGCAGAGGAGATAAGAAATAATATTACTACCAACAAATGACAAAAACAATAACCAAAACAATGAAGATTTATTGAATCCAAGTGCCAAATACTGTTCTCAGGCTTTTCATGTATTATATAATGCTCATAAATATCTCCATTTTAGTATAGCCAAAACACAGTAACTTGTCTAAGGTAACACAGCCACAAGAATCAGAAACTGAAATGAGTTCAGACAATCTGATACCAAATACCATGTTCTAAACATTTAAACTCACTTCCTCCTTCTGAGATTCTTGGAAACTTTGGTCTTTGCTTTCAGGTGACAATAATCCTAAACTATCTATATATAAAAATACTCTGTTTCTTCTAACAAAAGCTACCAAGAAGATACAATGGACCCTCAGTCACTATTTAATATTTTCTGTTTCAACCCTTAGAGGGTAATTCAAGTTATGTACCCTTTGGAAATTTTCCAAGGTGTAATTTGAATATCATAGGCAGCAAGGCAGACCTGTGACTGTAAGAAACACAGCTAGTGAGTGAACCTGGCTGACCACCCATCATCTCTGCGACACTTTGTTCTTGTTGGTAAATCATGCAGAAATTTTCTTGAAGTGATGCCTTACTTTCTCCATGAAAAAAACAAAGGGTCCTAAAAATAATACCCACTGCTAATAATTACCTAAGTATCAAGAAAATGAATAAGAAGAAAATAATGCTTCTTGTATAAAAAATAGATGTTTTAAATAAGTTAGCAGAATTGAATGTCACATTTTAGGGTAGTTTATTAGGATCTGAACAAATCTATACCATATGGAACGAAAAAACACAATGACTTATGGAACTGTTTCAAGGAGTGGTCCTGCCGATACAAGATTTGTGTTTTATTTGAGAGATGTTTAGACTACTGCTATCTGGACATTGGCAAAATACCCATATCCATCCAAGGGTATACTGTGCCATTATCTGCTTCAATAGGAAACTGATTCCAGGTTTCAGCTACTTTCTCCATTGTGAATCATGGCGGCTTCTCTCCACCCAAAGGGAAGTACTGCAACTCCTGACAGGTGTGCCATGGCAGGTTTCTAGTGCGCCTATTTATTGATCCCTCTTCCCACCTCCAGCCCTTCAGCAGCCAAGTGGGGCCTGGATCAGCCAAGCCTTAGGCCTTAGGTTTATTGCTTCATTCTTTTACCTCAGAATGCCAGGCACATATTATTTTCTTTGTGTGCTTTGAAGTAAAAAGTATTGGAAAGCACTGCTTTAAGAGTCCAAGAAGAACAGTTAAGACTCTTAAACATCCTTGCTATATATAGTAGATTTTTATTATGACCATTTATGATTACCTGGATTTATTTATACCACAGGTCACATTACAGCCCCTGAGAAATAGCAGCTAACATAGAAAAGACTTGAGTACCTACATAGGGTATGAAAGAAAATATAAAGAAGAATTGTGGTTTCAGGAAGTTGGGAAGCCAATTCAGATTTCAAAAACACTCATTGAACACCACATATATGGCAGTGATGTTGCCAGATACTGTCATGAAATTGAAGTTTGAGTGACCTGAGGACTTTGGAAGAGTCAGGCCTAGTTTGAATCTCAGGTAGGTCTTATTGAAAATGGGCTGATGGAGGTAATTCCAAATTAGAGCCCTTCCTTGGAGAGTTGTGATGTGTCTCTATAATCCAGGCACTTTCTTCACAGAGATGCTGTCGGCCCTCTGATTGGCAGAACCATTCTTGGTCTAGATCACACTGAGAGTTTACCTGAGTAGAACCTCTGTTTCACAAAGGTTTTCCTAGGAGCCTAAATCACTGAAAAGAACTAAAAATTCTACTCATTCTCCTATACCTCCCAAATCTTGATTCTTTGAGTGGCAGTGAGAAAATAATGCATCTTTGTACCTTACCATTTACCTCACAACCTTGCAGTTCCAGTCGAAGGGTAGGTCTGTTATAGGCTCGAGTTGGAGAGATCCTAATATATCTAGCCACAATAGGTGGGTCAAACTGATTCTCTTTTATTGCAGAGGCATCTGAATTGCCATTAAAATACTAGAAGAAAAGAGGAAAGTTTAGTTATGTAACAATGATCTATAAAGTGACTTTATATTAAAATTTTGATCTAATTTAATATTGTAATACTACATTTTCATGGGGTCCAAACTAAATCAATTTGGTTATAAAATATACTTGGGGATAATTCCAGTTCCAGGAAGATTGTATATATGTACTTTGCCCTATTCCTCCTGCTAAGTACAACTAAAAACTTTGGACATTATAGCTCAGAGAAACATAAGACCCTGAAAAGAGCTCAGAAGACAGACTGGCTAGGGTTCTCGGAAGGAAAGAAATGGTGATCAGTGTCCTGAATTTTCTTTTTGCCTCATAAATCCCAGACTTAGAGATGAAGAAGCCGGCAACCTGGAAACACCAATGAGTACAGACTGAAAAAGCCCAAATAAAATCTGCTTTCTCTAACCAAAGTACCAGTAAAGGGCAGCATAGCGAGATATGATAGAAAACTGGTGGATACTGACTTCTCTCCTTTAGCCAAACACCACAGAAAATCCTGAGGCCCCTCCCCAACCCACAACAGCAAAGGCTGAATGGGGAGCCTAGACTTCTATGCTCATGAGGCTAAAGAGGCACCCCACACCCTCACTGGGGTTGTGTCAGAAAAGGCCATGTAGGGATTTAGGGCTTTCATCTCCAGCCCCTAATGAAGCTCCTGCCCCTGCAGTGTCAGTGGAGGCCAAATGGGGAACTTCCCTTCCCACCCAGCCACCAAGGAACAATCCCTTCTTAGGTGGCAACGGAGTGGGGAACCTGGACTTTGACCCCCACTTGGCAGTAACCAGGCTGTGCCCTACCCCTTTTCCTGACAGAGCAATGTCAGAAAAAGCCAACTTTTTAAAACAGAAGATTGGAGCAGGTATCGGTAATACTGAAAACAGAAAAACAGTAGAGAAAAATCAATAAAACAAGGCTGGTTCTGTGAAAAGATTTTTTTTTTTTTTTTGAGATGGAGTCTCACTCCGTCACCAGGCTGGAGTGCAGTGGCGTGATCTCGGCTCACTGCAACCTCTGCCTTCCGGATTCAAGCAATACTCCTGCCTCAGCCTCCCAAGTAGCTGGGATTACAAGCGCACGCCACCATGCCTAATTTTTTTTAATATTTTTAGTAGAGAGGGGGTTTCACCATGTTGGTCAGGATGGTCTTGATCTCTTGACCTCGTGATCTGCCCACCTCGGCCTCCCAAAGTGCTGGGATTACAGATGTGAGCCACTGCGCCCAGCCAAGAAGATTTTTTTAAAATCAACAAATCTGTAGCAAGATTCACACAAAAAAGAAAGGAGGGACAGATGACAATATCAGAGATGAAACAGGAAAAATCACTACAAACATGAAAAAGGATAAGGGAATATACAAACAACTCTACACATATAAACTTAACAATGTAGAGGGAATTGACCAGTTAATTGAAATATACAAAGTATTTCAATTCACCCAATATGACATAGATAATTTGAATAGCCCCGTAACCATTTAGAACATAGAATTTGTAATTTAAAAACTTCCCAAAAAGAAATCTGCAGGCCCAGATGGTTTCACTAGTGATTCCTACCAAATATTTAAAGAATTATTACCAATTACAGACATTTTCTCCTAGAATGTAGAAAAGAGCATGCTTACCAATTTTATGAAACTAGTACAACTGTGGTATCAAAAACAGAAAAAGACAATTAAAAAAATAAAACTATATACCAATATCCTCTCATGAACATAGATGACAAAATCTTTATGCTATGGACTCAACTGCAATCTGTGTTTTCTCTCATAATACTGATTAGTAAGAACCATAATTTAGGATTTCAATGGTTCTGAGACATATTATAAATAATTATTAAAAATAGGTAACTAATAAACAGTAAATAATTTTATATAAGATATAAGCAGAAACAGACTCAAGGTTATCAGTATAATAATGGCAGGCAGACTCCTTGCATTCAGGTAGGTTTCTTTGGGGAAGGGAATAGAGAGGAGGAGAAGAGTTAGGGCTTCTGGCTGAGCCCCTGGAAGAACCAGAAGGAGAATGTCATTCCTCAGGCATGGCCCCCCAAAAAGTCAGAGAATCACACTGCCTCAGAGGCTTACTAGCATTAACACTACTATTTACTTCAGGTACACTGAAATAAAGAACAAAACAAACTACAATAGTAAAATCAAAAGTCTTGGTAGCCAATTTTTAGCATGAGCTCCTTGAGGCGCAAGACCAGATGTTCTACTCTGCCGTATACCATTGGCCAGTCTGAGAAATCTGGGTATTTTGTTTGATGATAAAATGATTTTTTAAAGTTTTGTGGGGTTTTGAAGTTTCAGTAACCCTGCTTCTCTCTTTAATTTGTAAGACACAGACCTATCATATTACTGCTTTTCTCCATATGACCCTTAGAAAGCCATTCACATTTCTAATACCCAGAAAGGTATTTTTTAAAATACATAATCATTAGGTATAGTCATAATAATTCTAGGCCAAGTCTAGAGTCTAGAGATTCAGATAGAAATATGCACACAAACCATCACATTCCTTGTGCTGTTCCCTTTGAAGATCTGCCAGTTGATCTGGTTGGAACTGTAAGCTACATAGAACTCTGTGGTATAGCAGGACTTCAGGTAGTGTTTGGCACCTTGGGTCTGGATCCCTGTGATTATGACTTCCTTTTGCATGTCCACCTGCAATATAGGAAAGCCAGTAAACAGAACTGTCCTTGTCAACAAGTCACACACTGCCTAAATTCATTATACAATCAGCTTTCTTCAGAACTAAAGAGCTAGCACATAAGATCTTAGCAAACTGATATAATGACTACATGCAATTCATATTTGGGCACAGAGTACCTAGATTTGAATCCCAACTCAATGACTAATTAGCTGTGTGTTACTTTGGGAAGGTAGGTAGTATCTCTGTGCCTTTTGTTTTTTAATCTATAAAACAAGATATTATTAGAACCCACCTCAGAGGGTTGATTTTAAGGATATAAAGTACTTAGAACAGTGCCTCACACTTAGTACTTGCTATTTCCCCTAACAACATTGCAAGAACAATAACAAGGAATTACTAAATCACTTTCATTTTTATTATTACAATAGCAGTAAATATTATCAGTCTATTAAGACAAACCTGGATCCAAGGTTTAGAGGCAAATTCTGCTGCAAGTTTTTCTACACTCCAAGCATTATAAGATCCACCATTGTTTAATCTTGCTAATCTGGGCTCCCAGTAACCTAAACTCAAGGGAAGAAAAAGATTTATTCTGAATTTTTAAAAAACCCAGCAATTTCTCAAGTGAGTTTAATCCAGTGGAAAACCAGATCCTTGGAGGACCTGTGTTGTAGTCAGGAGTCTAGGCATGGGCCTCAGCTACTAAGCCAGTCCTTGATGATGAAATCTGGGCTTCAGGTCTGTGTTTGGTCAACTGCCAACCACCTCCTATCCCCTTTCTTGCACACAGGTCATGTTTGATTTTTTCTGTTGTGTTGATATTCCTAATGCTGAATGTGCCTGCCTAACAGGAAGACATGGAAGGGTATATGGGAGCCTCATCATCCTCTTGATCATGACCTCTTGATCTTGGGAAGGGCTTTGAGGCAGTGTGAGAAAACTTTGGAGGAGTTCCTCACATATAGTGGAGGTTCAACAAAGTTTTCTGAATAGATGAATGGTTGCCACAGGCAAAGGGCCATATTAATGGGGACTATAATGCCTGGCTGATAAGACCCTGTGAATCTGGCTGAAATGCTACACGTGTGGTCAAACCCAGAAAAGATGACTGAGGAGAGTTTTGGAAATGGGCGCGTGGTCATAAGAGTAAGCTATCTGATCCTTGCCAAATCCCTTCAGAGAGGCTGGGCTTTTTATGTAGAGAAATCAATGACCCCCAGCTATCGGTTTTTCCTGGAAAAGACTCTTTGGGATCATCATACACCAGAAGAGGTGGCAGTGTTAAGAGCACACTAACAGGCCTTTAGCTCCTACCATAGTGTTCCTTCCTTTACCATATATGTACCCCAAATGGAGCTGCTTCACTACATTGTAGTAGAGAAAAGCATAAAGAGAAAAACTGATTCATAGATAGGATTGTCATGTATGGTTTCATAGGCTGCATGCTGCACAACTGTAGGGGGTACCATTCACAGACCATGGTGCTACAACTTACCCAGAAACTCTGAAGCCTTGATCTGTGAATCAGATATGATACCAGTGCTTAGTCCCATTGGCATCCTACAGTCTATGAAAAACAGAAAAAAAGTGAATAATTTTTGCTTAGAAAATATATATAATAAAGTAAAACTCCATGGTTAGGGATTATGTTTCTGACTCAATAATTAGATATTTTTACCTACCTTGTGTGGCCCTGACTTAAATATATCTGATTATAAAATGGTAAATGCACTAACAAGACTGGTGCTTTAATAGATATAGTGGCATCCTAGAAGAAAGCAACTGAAATCCTGAAATGTAATCATTTTTTAAACTGATTTTCTTCTGCTTTTATCTTAAATTATGCTATTTTACAACATTAGGTACCATCCATGGCCAGGTGCAGTGGCTCATGCCTGTAATCCTAGCACTCTGGGAGGCTGAGGGGGGAGGATTACTTGAGGCCAGGAGTTTGACACCATCTTGGGCAACCTCTTCTCTACAAAAAAAATAAAAATACAAAATATAAAAATATGAAAAAAAGTTCTAGCCCTGATGAGACTATGTTCTCAAAAGTTGACCTCAAAGTTACAAGGTTATTTATATCTTGATCAAGGAAGGGATACCAGCCACTGTGCTACCTGGATGTTGGCACAGTGCTTCATACTCAACAGTGCTTAGTAATGGCTTAAAGAATGGATGAACAGATGGACAGATGAAAACTGTGTTTCCTAAATGCTGAAATGTCAAGTTTAGTGACTCAGTCATTGTTAAATTCCTGTGACCTTTTCCCTCCTCAACTCTTGGAAGCTGGAAAATTTCTTATATGCACTTGTCCATGGATCACAAGTCATGAAGAAGGATGCTTTACACAGGTCTCCCAATTGACAGGAATGCTTTTGATCTGACTGATGTATTTTCAATGCAATCAGACCATGGTCCGGAATAAAAGCAATTATGGCTACAAATTATGCCTTTGTCACATCAGAGTTCTTAGAGTTGAATATTTCCAATCTAAAAGTTGGTAATATTCTAGTAATAGGCACTCTCCTGCCAAACCAAATATCACATGGCTCTTGTGATACCTCTGTCCATGATAAGAAATGGCGTTTGCATCCCTGCTCTCTGGTTTTCTCCAACCTCTGTGTTTAGGAGCCACCAGCCAGGTTTTGATGCCTTCATTTCAAGAGTTTTAAATGAACCTAAAATAAAAAGAACAACATTACACTTGCAAAAATTAACAAGTAAATATTGTGGTTGATAGTTCTCTAAGAATCCTAAAATTCCTGCTTCACAAGAGGCTTTCAAATAGAATTTAACCATTTTTCTTTAGGTAGGACTAAAAGTATAACAGATAAAAACAAAACAATAACAACACACACACAGAGATAACTAAAAAAAATTTTAAATCACCACCACACCTCACTAGAAGAAACTTTCACTTATCTAAATATAATGTTACAAATTAACTCACATACAATACAGCTTCACAGTCCTAATTATCAAAGTGACCTCGAATGACATCATTGGGCTTCAAAAATATCATACATGTTTCCTTTCTCTCTTTTCATTTTGCTTTTTTCTCTTTTTTTATATAAGAAAATAAAAATAAAACCTTCTTCCTCCATGTTTTCAAGTTTTCCATAAAGCTTACATATTTGAATAGCGATTTACATAAATTGCTCAGAAAAAACACTGAAAGAATGAGATTTCTAAAACCTCTGGCTATCCATTCTGGTATTTAACATTACCCCCTGGCAGTTAATATTTAAATTCTGTTGACTATAATTTATGACTGTTTCCCAGATTGTGGGTGAAAATGAATAGATATGATTATCTTCCTCAAACACACTGAAAAATGTCTCCAGTTTTCCTCTCTCCAATGCAGGTATTTAGGTTTGCAGATTTAGAGACACCAGCCAATCCTAGCTTCTCAGTCTGTCTGCAGGCTGATAGGAAGGATGACTGATCTTCTAATACTTGATGAAAAGATGAGTAAATTTGACTGAATCTCTTCTGTCTCTGATTTTAATACAATAAATTATCTATTAATTATTATATTAATTAATTAATATGATATTAATATAATACAATTAATACTCTCTAGATGTATTAGTGAGTTACTGGCATGTGAAAAACCAATAAGAACCCTCTTTTTTTCCCTGCTCTTAATCAAACCAGTCCATTTGGACTTCTGTGCCTGCATCTGAGGCAGATTCACACAACGTCACTCAAAGTGCTGTCGAGGGGCTGCCTTCACTAACTCCTCAGGCAGCATGTGTTAGGTTGGTGCAAACTATAATTGCGGTTTTTGCCATTACTTTTAATAGAAGGCAAAATAGAAGGAAGGCTGCTTGTTAAAAATACAGACTCCTTGGAATTCTGCCCAAAATCTACTTTAAAGTCTCTGAGAACAAAATCCCTCTGCCTTCACATCTGCATTTTAACTGACTTCCTAGGTTTTTATACTGCTGCACAAGTAGATACACTTACAAACAACTCATTGGCACAGAAACATCCCTTCTGTATAATTGTAGACTGTTTAAATCTACATTTATCTTTATTTTGCACATGAAAAGTTCTAAATACCTTTGTTATTCTTTAACTTTTATAATTATTTTTTAAAAATGTTTTCCTCTTCAAACAGTCTATAAGTCAGTTTAAAAATATGATTCCTGGAGTCACTTGCCCAAAGATATTAGGGTGATAGGGCCTAGAAGAGGAGCAGAACTGAAGAATCTGGAAACCCTCCCAGCAGAGACAGCTGTAGCTGCCTGAGTCCTGTGGGATTCATTTTTTCATCTGCTTAAGACCTCATCTGTGTGACACACAGTGGCTTGGGAGAAACTGCATGTTATGTAGCAACTGAGTTGGGTCACACATTTAGCCTGTGTGGTGCTGCAAATAGTTCATAAATTAGGTGACATTTTTGTACTCCGTATATACTTTGGGTCTATGGGTTTGCCTAGGCTCTATGCCAGAACCCTGTGTTCTGACCCCTTAGGAAGTATATGCACCAGGAAGAAATGAGAAGGAGTTACAGATTGCCTTTTCCCTGTATTTCTTAGCAGGGACCTCTTCCCATTACCCAATCTTTACCAGGCAGAAGGGGCCAGACTCCTAACTGGTGCTGTTTATTGCCATTTTCCAGCAAGGTCTGGCCGTGAAAGTGAACCACGTGAATGTCTTGGGAGCTGCCTATGTTCAGCAGGTGTAACCTCACCCACTCTTGTTCATACATTCTCAGGCCAGGCAAGCTGTAGATCATCCCATTAATGGCTGAAAGGACAAAGAGTTGAAATCAATTAAAAATGTTGACACAGAGAGGGCGAGTGGCAAGGAAATATGGGGCAACCCACTCAACACCCATATTCCTCATGATTCTGCATTCCCAGGCCTACCTAGCCATGGAAAGGGCCCTCTTGTATGTCACATTAGTGAGAGGCTAAAGCAGAACCACTAGTCCTTCTCATATCATTCACACCAGCCTACAGCAGAAGGCAGGGGGAACTCCCTTTCCAAGCAGTTTATCACTCTTTTCCTCAGCTTTTACAGTTCCATGCTTTACCCGTGTATACTTTCCATTAACAGTCTTAATTTTGCTTAACTACAAAAGATAAATACAAATATGGGCAGACAAAGTAAACTCCAGGGATTAGAGTCAGCAAGGAGATATGCAGCATGTCACCTTAAGGCCTTCTAAATTCAGAGAAAGTTTCAGGCAAATTAGGAAGTCTAGGAGTTTATAAAATTAGGAGTTTATCGTTGGTGTATCCAGCAACCATAGCAAGTCATGTTTATTCTCTTATTGGTATGACAGCTCCTCTGCCCACTTCTCAGATTAGATATCTAGGGTTCTCAGGCTTTATCTACTCTCCCCACAGTAAAATATGCGGATTTTTTAAAAAGTTCCTGAGAAACTTGATCACCTTAAAAATGTAACACAAAATTGTAAAGATAAAGTTTAGTGTTACCAAACATTTAACTGAAACCAAAGTAAGGGAAGTGCTTTGTTTCCTCCTTCTTAAGTTAGAGGAACTGCTGTGAAATTTCAGAAACCAGGCAAGTGAATTTTTGGAGAGGGACGGGTTGAGATCATTTGGGCATCCTTAAAAATATATCAGGCGTGAGAACACCTATCTACATATTCATAACACAAGCTCGTACCTTTCTCTTCTCAGTTTCTGTTTCAGTTACTAGCTTACAGGGCAAATTTCTGAGTGAATTTCCAAATAGGCACACTTTTCCCAGTGTGACCACCCAAATGCTCTCTTGCCACTATTCTCCTATTACCTGGGTACCTAGTTTCTTATCTCATTTTGTTCTCATATGCTTTGGGTGCCACCTGGTAGCTGCTGAGAGCTAAAACTGTTAACATCATTCTTATTTTAGAAAAGACACACAGGTGATCATTTCTTTTATATAAACACTTGTGCCTTTAGAGATCCAGAAACAAGCTTATTAACTTTAAATTGCAGAACAATGTTAATTCCTTTTCAATGTATGTTACCAGCTGAAGCACACTGGCTTTTTGTTGTTGTGGTTTTCTGTTGGTTTGTTTTGCAGCAGCTTCTCTGTGCTATCTTTCAGACTTTCTCTTTTTGCCTCACCCACAGTGTCACCTGCCACATTACATCAGCCTTCTGGAATGTTAAGGAACCGGTTTTAGTTGTAGCTCTGGGTGTCTCAGAAGCATCTCATGTCTAATCTTGTGAATATCTAAGGGCAGAAATCACTGTGACCCAGTGTGATTTAATTAGGAGATTAGATCAAAGTCCGAGGAAAATACCGTGAAACTCATGGGAATTTTTCATTTCTGAGGATGTGAGTCTCCAAGAACTTCGGGACTTCTTTTCATAGTACCAGCTCTTCTTTTCATCAAAGGTCATAAATAGTAAGACAAATTCTCTCATGTCCACAGGCATGTTGCTGTCCTTATGTAGTATTCCTTTTTGGCAGATTAGGAGGGGACCTATCAAGCCTGAGTGAATATCTTTTTCCTGGAAAAACAGAGTAAATTGTATTGCCTCTTTCTCAGGAATTTCCTTGCTCTTCTGATAATCACTCATCATATAGAAAAGGAAACTTTCTGACAGGCTCTGAATTTGAAGATGAAGATTATAAATGAATGGCATAATAAGCCTGGATATTTATCACCTAATTCTGTTGTATTCATAATCCTCCTTCCTCTGATTGATCTTTATCCCAGTAACAATGATGATAATAATAAATTGATAATATAAGGGATACTATTTATTGAGAATCTATTACTATATTAAATGATTTGCCTGCAATCTCCCATTTAATCCTGACAACTATCTTATATGGTAAATATAAATTCATTCATTGAACAAATATTTACCAAGTGCTTACCATGCACTATGTACTGTTATCTCATTTTTAACTTCTGATACCAGGCTAAGAGAGGTCAAGGAATTTCCTAGGATTATGCATTGACAGGGTAAAAATTTAAATCTGAGTCTGTGCTCTTTCCACTATGCCTGAAATGGAGGAGTTGTTTCTCTTTTTAATTGACAGATAAAATTGTATGCATATACTGTGTATGACATATTGTTTTGAAGTATATATACATTGCAGAATGACAGATAAAGGAGTCTTGACTTTGCAGTTCTTTTCATAAAGAAAGAGCAGAACATAGCTAATACTTGTTCAAGAAAATTTCAAATAAATGCCATCTTCTGTAAATGTAGGCATTCTAATTCATGGCCAATCATTCAAGTAATCTTCCCTCCTCTCCACTGAATAAATGTTTCTCTCTCTGTCATCTGAAGAGCTGCATGGAGAGTCCCTGGTTATGATAAATGCAGACTGTTAACCGCACCCTTATGCATTCCTCATGAAAAGCAAGACAGACATTTGACAAGAAATAACCCCGACTCTTCCATTTGGTGGACTCAGATTACGAGGTTAGGGGAATGAGAAAAACTTTCAATGAAAGTACCTACTGGGTTCACAGCTGAGTAGTAGGCCCAAGCCCGACAGGCAGAGCCAGGACTTTCTGGCCCTGATCGCTCAGTGGCATGCCATACGTAGGTATAACTGCTATTTGGCTGAACAGCATTATCTTCCTTAAACCATTCAGGAGAGTCATCTTCATAAGTCTTTCCCTCTGATGATTTTTCATAGGAAAGTCCATGGGCATGTAGAGAATACGGTCTGGATGCTAAATTTTTAAAACGAACCTAGGAAAAGGAATGATCCACAAATGTACTTAAGCTTAACAAAAATCTAAACCACAAAAATGTCAGCATTATAAGTCAAAATGGCTGGTTATAAAATCGGAGCTAAGATATAAGGTACAAAATAACTTATGTATATTATTTCATTTAATTTTCATAACCATCCTGTGAGATATGGCCCAAGTAGTTTTCTCCAGAAATACCAAAAGATATTTGTTCTTAGGCTCAAGGCTAAAGTACTGACATTATCTACTAATGAAATGAGAGTGATAGGTAGTGGAGACGTGAAGATGAAAGAAGCTTGATTCTTGTTCATAAGAAGCTTTTAAGCTACTGCTGAAACAGACATGCACATGGGCATCCACACGACAAATCTGGAGACAACAGGTGCTATATACAAAGTGTAAGTGGGTTCAGATGACAATGCCCTGGAGGAACAATTTGGTTGAATATTTAGGAGTGGTTGGAAGAATTAAGGTAAGTTTCTTAGAGGAAATGGAATTGGCCATCATAGAATGAACAGGAGCTAGAAAGACATTTCAGACTCTCAGAAGGGCAGAAGGATGCCTGTGAGCAGGGGAGTAAAAGAAGAGTTTGGGGAATAGCAAGGATCTGGGTGGAACTGGGCTGTGAAATGCACAGGGACAGGTGGAACCTGGTGAGAAATGAGGCTAGAAAAGGAGCAGGTTGGGGCCAGATGGTAAAGGACTTAAATGCCATATGAGAAGTCTTCACACCCCAGCAGTCAGACCCATGAAGCTCCTCCCAGCCCTTCTATAACTTCTAGTGATTAAAGACCCCCTAATTGTCTATTCCTTATTTTATTCTACAAAGCCAGCATCACCCTAATAACAAAACCTGGCAAAGACACAATGAATAATGAAAACTACCGGCCAATATCTCTGATGTACATAGACACAAAAATCTTCAACAAAATATTGGCAAACCAAATCCAGCAGCAAATTAAAAATTAATTCATCACAATCACATAGGCTTCATTCCTAGGATGCAAAGTGGCTCCACATATGCAAATCAATAAATGTGATTCACCACATAAACCGAATTAAAAACAAAAACAGTATCATCATCTCAATAAACGTGGAAAAAGCTTTTGATAAAACCTAACATCCCTTCATGATAAAAACCCTCAACAAACTAGGCATTGAAGGAACATACTTCAAACTAATAGGAGCCATCTATGACAAACCTACAGCCAACATCATACTGAATGAGCAAAAGCTGAAAGCCTTCCCCGTGAGAACTGGAACAAGACATGGATGCCCAATCTCATCACTCTTATTCAACATAGTACTGGAAATTCTAGTCACAGCAATCAAGCAAGAGAAAGAAATAAAAGGCAACCAAAGAAGAAAAGAAGTTAAACTATCTCTCTTCATTGGCAATATGATTCTGTACCTAGAAAACCCAAAAGACTCCATGAAAAGGCTCCAGGAACTGATAAATGACTTCAGTAAAGTTTCAGGATGCAAGATTAATGTACAAAATCAATTATACAAAATACAATGTACAAATGTACAAAATAGCATTTCTATACATCAGTAATGTTCAAACTGAGAGCAAAATCAAGAACGAAATCCCATTAAACATAGCCACACACACACACATACAAAATACCTAGGAAAACATCTAACCAAAGAGGTGAAAGATCTCTACAAGGAGAATTACAAAACACTGATGAAAGAAATCATAGATGACACAAACAAATGGAAAAACATTCTATGCTTATGTATTGGAAGAATCAGTATTGTTAAAATAGCCATTGTGCCCAAAGCAATCTACAGATTCAACACTATTTTTTAACAACTACTGGAATCATTTTCCTCAGGATTAGACAAAGCTATTCTAAAATTCATATGGAATCAAAAAAGAGCCTGAATAGCCAAAGCAATCCTAAGCAAAAAGAACAAATCTGGAGGTATCACAGTACCTGACTTGAAACTATACTATAAAGTTACAATAACCAAAATAGCATGGTACTGATACAAAAACAGACACATAGGCCAATGAAACAGAATAAAGAACCCAGAAATAAAGCCACACACTTACAACCATCTGAACTTTGACAAAGTCAACAACAACAACAAAAAACAAGGGGAAAAGGACTCATATTTAATAAATGGTGCTGGAATAGCCGGCTACCCATATGTGGAAGAATGAAACTGAACCCCAATGAATCCAATGAAACTGGATTCATCATATACAAAAATTAACTCAAGATGGATTAAAGATTTAAATGTCAGACCTCAAACTATAAGAATCCTAGAAGAAAAACCTAGGAAACACCATTCTGGATAACAGCCTTGGGAAAGAATTTATGACTAATTCCTCAAAAGCATTTCAACAAAAGCAAAAATTGACAAATTAAACTAAAGAGCTTCTGCTCAGCAAAAGAAGCTATCTACAGAGTGAACAGACACAGAATAGAAAAAATATTCACAAAGTATGTATCTGACAAAGGTCTAATATCCAGAAACTATAAGATAGTTAAACAATTGAACAAGCGAAATACAAATAACCCCATTAAAAAGTGGGCAAAAGACATGAACAGATACTTCTCAAAAGAAGACATACAAATAGCCAACAAATGTGAAAAAAATGCTCAACATCACTAATCATCAGAGAAATGCAAATCAATACCACAGTGAAATACCATCTCACACCAGTCAGAATGGCTATTAGTACAAAGTCAAAAAATAGATGCTGGTGAGGCTGTGAAGAAAAGGGAATGCTTATACACTGCTGCTTAGAATGTAAATTAGCCACTGTGGAAAGAAGTTTGGGGGTTTCTCAAAGAATTTGAAGCAGAACTACTATTTTAAGGGAGGAGACCACCCCTCATATTGTCTTATGCCCAATTTCTGCCTCCAAAGAAAGAAGAAGTAAAAACTAAAAGGCAGAAATGAAATCCACAAGCAGACAGCCCGGCACCACACCCTGGACCTGGTAGTTAAAGATCGACCCGTGACCTAATCGGTTATGTTATCTATAGATTACAGACATTGTATAGAAAAGCACTGTGAAAATCCCTGTCCTGTTCTGTTCTGTTCTAATTACCGGTGCATGCAGCCCCCAGTCACGTACCCTCTCCTTGCTCAATCAATCACGACCCACTCACGTGGACCCTCTTAGAGTTGTGAGCCCTTAAAAGGGACAGGAATTGCTCACTCGGGGAGCTCGGTTGTTGGAGACATGAGTCTTGCCAAAGCTCCCGGCTGAATAAAGCCCTTCCTTCTTTAACTTGGTGTCTGAGGGGTTTTTGTCTGTGGCTTGTCCTGCTACAATTTGACCTATCAATTCTATTACTGGGTATATAGCCAAAAAAGAAAACAAATTGTTCAGCCGGGCGCAATGGCTCATGCCTGTAATCCCAGCACTTTGGGAAGCTGAGGCAGGCAGATTGCCCGAGGTCAGGAGTTTGAGACTAGCCTGGCCAACATGGTAAAACCCTGTCTCTACTAAAAATACAAAAATTAGCTGGGCATGGTGGTGGGTGCCTGTAATCCCAGCTACTCGGGAGGCTGAGGCAGGAGAATTGCTTGAACCTGGGAGGCAGAGGTTGCAGTGAGTTGAGATCATACCTCTGTACTCCAGCCTGGGCGACAGAGTGAGACTCCATCTCAAAAAAAAAAAAAAAGAAAGAAAGAAAACACATTGTTCTACTGAAAAGACACATGTACTAGGATGTTCATCACAGCATTATTCACAGTAGCAAAGACATGGAATCAATCTAGGTGCCCATCAGTGGTGGACTACATAAAGAAAATATGGTACATATGCACCATGGAATACTACGCAGCCATAACAAAGACTGAAATCACGTCCTTTGCAACAACATGGATGCCAGCTGGAGGCTATTATGCTAAGTGAATTAATGCAGAAACAGAAAGCCAAATACCACATGTTCTCACTTATAAGTGGGAGCTAAACATTGGGTACTCATGAACATAAAGATGGCAATAAACACTGGGGACTACTAGAAGGGGGAAGGAGGGAGATGAGCAAGGGCTGAAAAACTATTGGGTACTATGCACACTACTTGGATGATGGGATCAATCATACCCTAAACAACAGCATCACATAATATACCCAGATAACAAAACTGCACGTATGCCCCCTGAATCTAAAATAAAAGTTAAAATTATTTTTAAAATACACAAATGAAGTCATTTTTATCTAGTGAAATCCAGGGCTAAAACAAAGATTCAGTATTTGATTTTTTTCCTTTTGCCTAAGGCTCCAGTATGTCTCAATGCAACATTGTTACTGATCCTGTCTGTATTCACAATTGTGAGGTTTTGTTTATTGTGGCTTTCGTGCGTTAATTTTGATTTTTAAATTTTTTAAAAAACTTCAGTTGCTTTAGGAATGCAAGTGGTTTTTGGTTACATGGATGAATTGTATAGTGGTGAAGTCTAGGATTTTAGTGTACCTGTCACCTGAGTAGTGTACCCTGTACCCAATAGGTAGCTTTTCATCCATCCCCCATTCCCTTTTGAGTCTCCAATGTCCATTATACCAATCTGTCTGCCTTTGCATACCCGCAGTTTATCTCCCATTTATAAGTGAGAACATACAGTGTCTGGTTTTTGATTCCTGAGTTACTTCACTTAGAATAAGTTTTTTAAATATTGTGTTAAATTATCGTTCATCTTGAAAAAGGATCCTCTAATCATAAAAGAGAATATTGCCTACCATAGCTTCATGGAAAATTTAGAATAATTAAGATTCTTATATCCCTATGTACTTGTTTACGTTTTTAAAAAGAGCAAATGGTCACTGAAAATGTAGTGAATGCTTACACAGGTATAGTAGATTATATTTTAAAATCTAGAATAGCTTACTTTAGAATCAGGGTTCTTTCTGGGTTTTTGAACGGGAGCGGTTAGCAAAAATGGCGGAAGTAAACTTTGTTATAAAAGCAAGTTATAATCGTGGGTCTGGACACAAGATTTTGAAAGAAATTACCAGAACTAGGAAGACACTGAAGAAACTTGCTCACTTTTGGAGGGCACGGAGACATCTTTACTTTCCTTACTCGTTTTATTTAACTTCATTTTATTTATTTTTTTAGGAAAACACCGGAAGATATTTCTAAATTACTATTACTACTAGCACTGCTACTGCCACCACCACCACCACTGCTATGAAACCCAATTCAATTGCTCTTGAATATATTAATTTTCTGTGTTAACTTTAGATAGGTTAGCTTTAGATAGAAATTACAGAAAGATTTTCCACAGATTATGTAGTTTTCAGCATTTAAAAAATTAGATCTTTTTTTTTTAGTCTCGAAGATTGCCAAATTGCTTGGCAAGGAGTCTTTGAAAAGAAATGTAATTATTCATTAATCCTGGAAAACAAACAAATCACCTATAGCTCTCTTGCCACCTGCACCTTCACAACCCTCTGGTGCTTGTGGAAATTCCTCCGAAGGTCTTAGCAGTGCTCAAAAGACTTACTTGGATAACATCATCCACTTCAGCTCTGATAATAGGACCAAGAATTCCGAGATGCTCTTCATACTCCCCTCGAGGATCACGTTTGGTAAAAGTGCTGTCGAGGTACTTTCGAAAAACTACTTTCTTATATGTGGTGTCTTCTGGAATATCATCAGAGTCTTCAATATCTGTTTCCCTGAAATAATAATACTATTTGTGTAAAAGAAGAAATCAAAGACTGTTCCCAGAATTTAGGAAATTGTCTCTTTCTAAATATAGCATCTAGCATAGAGAAGGTCTTTAATAAATACTTGGTGGATAAATGAGTAAATATATAAGTGGATAAAAACAAAAGCCAGTAAATATCTTTCAATTCCTAACTCAAATATTATTTTATAGGTAAGTCTTCCTATGAGCTTTTAGACTAGGTCAAGTCTCTATATCAATTTCTCATATTTCTATAGTATTATTATAGTATATATAGTAAATTCCTGTAGTATTCTTATAATATTTCTATAGTATATATTGTAGATTATATATAATTTATTTGTGAGATTATCTATTAATATCTGTCTCTCACTGGGTATAAGTGCCATGAGGTCAGCCATTGTGCCTAGTTTGCTCATAGTACTCTCTCCAGTGGTAAGCACATTATCTGACACACAGCAGGAACTTAATAAATTTTTGTCAAACATATAAATGAATGTATAAATATAATCGTATGTTAACACACCAAATTTTAAGATCAAAGGCAGACAAAGCCATGTAATGGGACAGTGCCAGAGCTTGGGGCTATCAGGTGACAATGGTCAGATTAATTAGAAGGTCACACTTATGAAAGTCACTGGATGGGTGAATGTTTTGTACCCTAAAAGTAGCCACTCTTCTCACATTTGTTTTTTGCTCATGTCCATTATTCTTAAGCTTCTTGACATTGGTGTGGACAAAGATTTTTTGGATTTGACCTCGAAAGTACAGGCAACAAAAGCAGAAATAGACAAATGGGATTGCCATCAAACTCAAAAGTTTATGCACAGCAAAGGAAATAACAGAGTGAAGAGACAACCTTTGGAATGGGAGAATATTCTTGAAAACCAGATATCTGATAAGAATATTAATATTAAAAATATAAGGAACTCAATTCAGCAAAAAACCCAAATAGCCTGATTAAAAAATGAGCAAAAGACTTGAATAGACATTTCGTAAAAGAAGACATACAAATGACCAACAAATATATGAAAAGATGCTCAACATTACTAATAATCAGAGAAATGCAATTTAAAATCACAAAGAGGGCCCACCTCACACCGTTAGGATGGCTATTATAAAAATGACAAGAGATAAATGTTGGCAAGGATGTGAAGAAAAGGGAACTCTTGTATACTCTTGGTGAGAATGTAAATTAGTACAGCCATTATGGAAAACAGTATGGGAGGTTCCTTTAAAAATTAAAAATAGAATTACCACATGATCCATCAATCCCACTTTTGGGTATATACCCAAAGAAAATGAAATCAGTATGTTGAAGAGATATCTGCTCTCCCACGTTCACTGCAGCATTAGCCACATTAGCCAAGATAGGGAAGCAACCCAAATGTCTATAAACAAATAAATGGATTTCTTAAATGTGATCTACATAAACAATGAAATACTATTTAGCATTTAAAAAAAAGAAAACGAAGAAATGTCATTTGTGACAACATGACTGAACCAGGAGGTCGTTATGTTACATAAAATAAGCCAGGCACAGAAAGACAAGTACTGCAGGATCTCACTTATAATGTGGAAACTAAAAACATTGAGCTCATAGAAGCAGAAGGTAGAACAGTGGTTAACAAAGGGATACAGAGGTGGAGCATTGAGAAAATGGTCAAAAGATAAAATTCAGTTCGAAGAAATAAATGTAGAAGATCTGTTTTATAAGATGGTGACTGTAGTTAATAACAACACACCGAATTTTTAACATTGCTGAGTACATTTTAAGTGTTCTAACCACAAAAAAGTATGTGAGGTAATGCATAGGTTAATTAGCTTGATTTAGCCAATTCACAATTTATAAATATATTAAAACATCATGTTTACACCATAAATGTTTATAAAACAACAACAACAACAAAAAACTGTGGTACACCCATATAATGGAATACATGCAATAACCTGATGAATCTCCAGAGAATTATACTGAGTGAAAAAATACCAGTCCCCAAAGGTTACATGTTGCCTGATTCCATTTATGTAATATTCTTGAAATGACAAAATTATAGAAATGGAGATCAGACTACTGGTTGCCAGGGAATAAGGAAGGGGTATGGTGGGAGGAAGGCAGATGTGACTATAAAGGGGTAATGAGAGGGATTTTTATGGTGATGGTGAACATTCTGTATCTTGACAGTATCAACGTCAGTGTGCTGGTTGTGATATAGTATTATAGATTTGCAAAATGTTACCCCTGGGAGAAACTGGGTAAAGAATACTCAGGATACCCAAAGGATCTCTCTGTATTATTTCTCTTGACTGTATGTGAATCTATTTTGTTTTTGTTCCAAAATAAAAAGTTTAATTAAAAATTATAAATAAATAAATAAAGCACATTATTTCCATCTAGTTCATTGGCTCAGTCTAGGACTGAAGCATGTCGAATTCTCCCACTGACTCTCACATTTCCCAAGCCTGTGGAAACAAGCCAAACACTCACCCATCAAACCCATAATATTTGCTATATACTGTGAGTCATCAACAGAGAATCTCCTTCTGCCTTTCTTCTGGTCTACCTCCCCTACTAATCCCATCTTTCCAGACTCTGAGCATAACATGCAAACTCACAGAACACAAGGGAGTGGGTAAAGCAACTTCGACTGCCATAAAAGTGGGTTGTGAGCCTTGAATGGAATACAAGATTTTGAAAGTGGTTCCATGCCTATTCACTCTGGACAGGCCCTGCATCTCACTCCCTCGGGGCCTTGCTTAGAAATACTCAGGTAGCTAGTTGTTCTCATGTGGTATTGAGTGCAACATTTAAATAGGAAGTCATAGGAAAAGGTGTTTTAAACAGAGTTCTAATGTGGAGATGTCAGGCATCAGATTAATGAACTCATTTGCATAAGTCACACCATACATTGTGTTTGCCTACTGTAATTACACTTTGGTTTTTTAAGTGATTAGTGTAACAGCTTTAGTAAAAGCTGTGGGCATATCTAGACAGTTGATGCACAGTCATCATGCTATATCCCTGAGAATTTGTAGTTGACTAAGCCTCGCTCCTTTCCTCCTCTCTCTTCTCTTTCTGTATCTTCATCCCAGAACAAAGAGCCTAGTTCAACATGGCTTTCTACCCCTAAGCAAAACTGAATTGTAAACATTCTTTTAAAAAAGCGATTTGGATCTCTTAGAAATTCTGATCCAAACAAGTAAATGCAAAGAGATTTCTACATCATATTTGGGTTTGGATTTGAGGCTAACTTCAATTAAATCATATTGATTAGCATACAGCTATGGATAGGTTGGGCTCTGCCTGGAGCAATAAGAGTCAGTAGAAACATGGGTAGTAAGAGGAGAGGACACAGAAAAATGCTTAATTACAGAATATTATAGAGTTCTCACAGTGATTGTTCTTATATTGTCCAGGGGTCATCTAAGGTAAAGAAGCAATCTTGGAATTGACAAAGGAAAAAGAACAGGCCAACTTGCAATAGGGGAACCATACTGTTCTTAGTATAATTTGCCCACAATTATCCCCCTGAATTGTAGTAGCTACTTTTTTCAGCAGTAATGGAAAAATGAGAATAAAAAAGGAGAAAACTGGCCAAACCTTTGTACAAATTCTGAATAATCCCAGGATATTTCTTCAGCAGCAATGTAATAATTTCTTCTGTTTCCATTGTTGCTGCGGAGGTACCATGCTGCAATGTTGTCAGGATCTCTGGAGGAGTTGATGTTTGTCCTAACATCAGTTTTGTAGGGGTCATCATAGGGCACATAATCAATTTCAGCATAGTCATCTTCACTGCTCTGGACCTCTTCCTTTGGAATAATCTCAATGTAATCTGTACCATCTTTACTGAGGCCCACTATAACCAGTGGATTAAATTCCTTTGATAGAAAAGTATCATTGAGAGTAGGAGATGAAGGAGATGGCATCTGACCAAGGTCTGGATAAGGAAAAGACTCATTAAATTCTTGAAGAAGCAATGACTGACTAGATTCAGAAGGGTAGAATATCTGATCAAGGTCTGGAGGAGGTGATATCTGGCTGAGATCAGGGAGAAGGGTGGTGTCACTGATGTCTGGAGAGAGAGTCACCTGGCTGAGGTCTGGGGAAAGGGACATCTGACCAAAGTTTGGGGAAAGATCTGTCTCACCAAGGTCTGGAGAAAGTGTCATCTGGTCGAGGTCTGGGGTAAGGGGAATTTGACTGAGATCTGCAAACAGGGGCATCTCACTGAGGTCTGGGGAAAGGTTTGTCTGACTGAGTTCTGGAGAGAGGTTTGTCTGGCTGTGGTCTAGAGAAAGGGTTGTATGGCTGGGGTCTGGAGAAAGGGGCATCTGACCGAGGGCTGGGGAAATGTTTGTTTGACTGAGTTCTGGAGAGAGGTTTGTCTGGCTGAAGTCTAGAGAAAGGGTTGTATGGCTGAGGTCTGGAGAAATGGGCATCTGACCGAGGGCTGGGGAAAGGTTTGTCTGACTGAGTTCTGGAGAGAGAGTCATATGGCTGAGTTCTGGAGAGAGGTTTGTCTGGCTGAGGTCTAGAGAAAGGGTTGTATGGCTGAGGTCTGGAGAAAGGGGCATCTGACCGAGGGCTGGGGAAAGGTTTGTCTGACTGAGTTCTGGAGAGAGGTTTGTCTGGCTGAGGTCTAAAGAAAGGGTTGCATGGCTGAGGTCTGGAGAAAGGGTTGTATGGCTGAGGTCTGGAGAAATGGGCATCTGACTGAGGGCTGGGGAAAGGTTTGTCTGAATGAGTTCTGGAGAGAGAGTCGTGTGGCTGAGGTCTGGAGAGGGGTTTGTCTGGCTGAGATCTGGAGATAGGGTCACCTGGCTGAGGTCTGGAGAGGTGACTGTCTGCCAGACTTCATGTTCTGAGGAAGGGGACATTTGACTTATATCAGTGGGGAAGGACTTGTGACTTCGGTCATACTCAAGCATCTCACTGAGCTCTGGAGAAGAGGATATGTGACTGGGGTCTGAAGTAGAGTGCATTTGATCAGGGTCTTGAATGGGGAATGTTTGATAGTGTTCCTCTGGGGGCACTGTCTGATAAAGACCTGGAGGACAGCTTGTCTGACCAGTGTCATTTGAGGAATTCTGATTACGGTCAGGAAGTGAGGCTATCCAGCCAAAATCCATAGAGGGCAATGTCTGATTGAGGTCTGTGGGAAGAGATGTTTCATTGGATTTATGAAGCATCAACGAATGCTTAAGTCTTCTTTCTGAAAATGTGTTGTAGGCTTCACTTCTTAGAGGGTGAAAGGTCCTCGGAGATAAAGGAGCATGGTGTGTGTGCTTCTCTTTTTTCTTTTTTCGTGTCTTAATGAGAAACTGGCTTTTCTTCAGTCTACTCTTTCCTCCATCCTGTCTTACTTGTAGAGATTTATGTCTAACTCTAGGAAACTTGGGGTGGCCACTCTGCTTTCCAGGCTTGTTGGCAAGAGGGGTGCTTTCTCCCCAAGCACGTGAGGCATTCTGGGGGCTGATCAGCCAATTGTTAACAGCTGTGTCTTCATCAGTATCTTGGATTATTTCATAGCTACCTTTCTCAGAAGCCAAATGCCATCTCCCAACCAAAATCTTAGATGGGTTATTTTGTTTTAAGAGTAACAGATCACTAGGAGGGTCCTCCCAGGGCCTCATTCTGGAAGGAGAACCAGTGTCTTGGCTAGGAAGGTCCTCCCAGGGCTTCATTCTGGAAGGAGAACCAGTGTCTTGGCTTAGGTGTCTCCCAACTTTATGTGCTAGTAATTTCATCCAGGAGAACCTGTGCTTTGCTGCTTGATCTCTTTCTACCTTGGGTCCCTTATGCTTAGCATGTTCTTGACTTTTGAATTCTCCAGCACCAAGTGAAAGTAGACGTATCCCTGTGACATCTGGCTGTAGAGGATCCTCTATAGGGTCTTCAGAATATGGGCTGGAATGCTCTGCTGTGGAAGAATTGAGAACTGAGTTCTTGCCAATGAGGTGTCTCAGTGGGGAACCAGCTGTGGTGGCTTGTTGGTGAGAAGGGGCTTTCTGAGGTTCTGCAAGGTTATTGACAGTGAACTTACTAATATTACTTGGGGAAGAATAATTTGAACCAACAATTATATCTGTGTTCGAAGAAACGAATTCAGTGCCATTCTCCAGAGCTAGGGCAGTAAGATTGAACTCTTCTTCTTCCTGATTCAATGATGAGTTTCGGAATGACCTAATTCCTAATGCTGCAGCCAGTCTGTTCTGGTAATCATAGTCAGCATCACTCTCTTCATCTTCAGGTTCTAAACGATCATGCATTTTCCGTGTAGCCATGACTGTAGATTCTGGAGGTTCAAAAATCTCATATGAGTCTTCATCATCATCTGGGATACATTTAACATCCCTGAATTTCAGCCTCAGCTTTTTGCTTCTTGGACTAGAATTCATGGAAGTTAACATCCAAGTTCCTACAGAAGAGAGACAGACAGAAGAGAGATCTGGAAGTCTGGGAAAAGACATGAAAACACAAGAATCCATTGTGGCAGGTAATTTCTAATAAACTTTCATCAGGAATATTCAAGTATGGGCTGTGGACCACTGCTTGTCTGTGAACTATTGATTACTGGGTCAAAATAACATAAGGAGAGAAAAATTAGAATGAAATGTTTAGTAAACTTTTGTTTTTCTAAAGTAATTTGACATTGCTGTGACTCTAAGCACATGACCAGTGCGTTCATCTCGCTTAACAGAATAAAAACCAAAAGTATTGCTTAGTGGAGATTAGAGGGGAAAAAAGGTCTTTCAGCACAGATAGTTGCTCACTATTTTAAAATATATTAAGAAAGGGATGAATCAAGAATAAAATGGACTTTTAATATAATAAATATCCTAACAGCACATCTTGTCTTAGAATTAAAGGGATGGTGATGAGCTCTATCCCCACAAATAAGAGACATTTAGATGTTTCTAAGTGATAATTCACGAGGACAATTTTGAATCTCTGAAATGGCATGCATTGCTGGAACATTAAAGATTTCTTGGTGAGTCTCCAATAGTTACCATTGTTGGTGTCTACTGAGTGCTAGGCACTTGGCACATATTACCATTTTAATGGTCAAAGTAACTCTGTGAGATGTGATTACACTGTTTTCCAGATAAATGACTTGTGGCTCAGTGAGGCCAAGTAACTTGTGTACGGTTACACAGCAATCGATTGGCAGATCAGGACTTGCATTCCAGTCTGACAAACTCCAAAGCTGTTGCTGAAGAAGCCTTTAAGGCACTGTACCTGATGATTGAAGATGACTGTTGCAAAAAACCGAATAGGGCATTTTGATAAAAGAAATGCTATTTTGTGGCCAAAATATTTATGCTTCTTCCTCAGAGTTATGCCTTATTCTTCTGCTGTTGTATATTTTTACTTCCTACTTTGCCCAGAGAAGGAAAAATAACCCACACTAAAGAACTGGATCCATTTAAGTCATTAATTTCTCAAAGAGAAATCATGAGAAACATTGAAAGAAAAGCCTGCAGGGGGTCAGGGAGATAAATAGAGGAGCACTGGTAGCCTGGAGAGTTGCAGCAGACCTTTATAGACCAGAAATTCAAAGCAAGCTTCCTCTGTGAGTGTCCAGACTCTTACTCACCAACATTATCCATTGTGACCGTCACAGATTCTCCACGCATGGGGAAGAGGGTCAAGGTGTCCTCATGCCTCTTTCCATAGATGAATGAGTGCCCAGTGAAGTGGATGGTCAAAATTTCATTCTGGGTCCCCACACTACAGAAGTGCCACTGGACAGTGTCATCAAAGCAGAATCCAAGAGTAGTTATGCTCTCAGGCACATAGCCATTGATAGCTGAAAGTGTAAAATCTGTTAAAATTCCAAGTCTATGCCAACAAAAGGGCATGTGTCTAATTATACCTAAGATAAATGTCTCCATGTTAATTTGGTTGTGTCAAAGCAGTGATTATCCAAGATAAGCTTTATCTAGTCTAACATGTGACTAGAAGATCAAACTCAGAATTTTCAAATGAGAGATTATTCTCCTAAATTAGCCAAAGGATAAATCTCAGGAAAAATATAAAGCCTTCCATTTACATTGATTTAGTCATTCGTCAAATGTATAGTAAATATTTTGTGCTCCATTCTCTGCCTTTAAAGATATTCTAATAATTCCACTTGGAGGAAAAGCATAATATAAGAAATTCATCTTTTTGATATATTAGTCATTGGGTAAGAAGTAATGTCCCTAAAAATAAAGCCCATTTAGCATATTTTATAGTTTTTATTGCTGTCTTATAATCTACATAGTATTCACAGTTTCCATTTGAGTATCCAGTTCATACATTTCATTATTGTTAAAAGGGACACTGCTGTAGGCAATATTTTTATTTACTTATGTACTAAGCATAGTAAACCAAAGGTATGATTTCTACAAGGGCGGGGCTCATGTCTACCTCGATTACCACTCTTAGCCTTAGTACCTGTATAATGACTGGCATTAACAAATATTTAAATACCTACTTAAATCACTTAAGTGACTTTAATAATTTACATGATGTATTATTAGTTTATACCTCATTCTAGATGTTTTTCTAAATGGTCTATAACTGCATTGTTCAATATGGTAGCCACTGGCTACAAGTGGTTATCGAGCACTTGAAATATGGGTAGACTGGACTGAGATATGCTGTGAGTATAAAATATACATTGAATTTCAAAGACTTAGTAGTAAAGTAAGTCTCATTAATTTTTATATTGGTTACATGTTGAAATGATAATATTTAGGATATACTGAGTTAAGTAAAACATATTACTAAAATTAATGTCACCTATTTCTCTTTACTTTTTAATGTTGCTATCAGAAAATTTTAAATTACGCATGTAGCTCATACGTAGTTTCTATTGGACAGCACTGGTCTAGAACTATGATAGATTCACTGCCAAAAGGAAGTTATGCAAAGAAGGCTGAGAGTAATTTTCTGTTTGAATTATTTGACCTGGCACCTGTCAGCTCTGATAATCCCTAGCTGTCAGTCATCTGAAGCTATATGAACAGAACATGCAGAAATCATCCTCACATGTGTGATTACCTACTAGAGAAGGTGATTACCATGACTCTAGACTCTGAGGATCAGTAGGGGGACCCTGGCTGTTGTGGAGAAGTTTGCTTCCAGCTGGCTCAGTGACATTTCTCTCAGACTGCCATGGCAGTGCTTTTGGCCACTGAACTTTAGAACTGCAGCAAATGCCGGAACCCTCATTCAGGGAATTCCTTTTGTTCTGAACATCTTACTGATCACTTGAAACGTCTTCATGCATGCCTTTCCAAGACTCTTGGGTCCCTATACTCATTTTGCTCTACTTTGATGTGTCAATCCATCTTTGGATTACTTGCCTTGTTTCTGTCCTGGCCATATATTCACCCTGAACTCAGTCTAGGATACTATTGACATGGACTATAACACCTTCCATTAGTCCTACCCCCTCACCCTTTTCCTCACCACGCAGAGTATGTCTGTGTACACACACACACACACACACACACGCTTGGAATAGAAGATCAAACGCATTTCTAAGGATGTGAGCCTTTGACCTCTTGCTTAAAAATGTTGCTATGATGTCACCCACGGATTTCATCACCAAGTCTTTGGACTGGAAGTGAGGATTGGAGGTGCCCCTTAGCGAGTAGATTTTAATCCATGTCTCTGACTCTAGGCACAGTCATATTTCAACCACAGGAATGAAAAACTGATGAACAAAAATAGTACTCTGACTTACTGCTCATGATGTTTGATTCATAAAACTTGGGGTCATCACGTTTCACCTCATCAGGATTTTCACAAAACTTGTTGATGTTGTCCTCAAGGTACCAGCTTTTGTTCTCATCAAACACAGCAAACACAGCCTGCTGTTCGATGTCTGCTGCCCTCTGGAGGACAAAACAGTATAGTACTGGTACAAGAACAGACGCATAGACCAATGGAACAGAATAGAGAACTCAGAAATAAGGCTGCGCACCTACAACTATCTGATCCGTGACAAAAGCAAGCAATAGGGAAAGGATTCTCTATTCCATAAATGGTTCTGGGAAAACTGGCTAGCCGTAGGCAGAAAATTGAAACTGGACCCCTTTCTTACATCATATACAAAAATTAACTCAACATGGATTAAAGACTTAAATGTAGGCCTGGCGCGGTGGCTCACGCCTGTAATACCAGCACTTTGGGAGGCCAAGGCGGGTGGATCAGCTGAGGTCAGGAGTTGAAGACCAGTCTGGTCAACATGGCAAAACCCGTCTCTACTAAAAAAAAAAAGAAAAGAAAAGAAAAGAAAAGAAAATTAGCCAGGCATCGTGGCTTATGCCTGTAATCCCAGCTACTCGGGAGGCCGAGGGGCCGAGGCAGGAGAATCACCTGAACATGGGAGGCAGAGGTTGCAGTGAGCTGAGATCATACCACTGCACTCCAGCCTGGGCAACAGAACGAGACTCCATCTCAAAAATAACAGAAACAAACAAACAAAAAACAACAACAACACACTTAAACGTAAAACCCCAAACTACAAAAACCCTGGAAGACAACCTAGGCAATATTATTTGGGACACAGGGATGGGCAAAGCTTTCATGACGAACATGCCAAAAGCAATAGCAACAAAAGCAAAAATTGTCAAATGGGATTTAATTGAAATAAAGAGCTCCTGCACAGCAAAAGAAACTATCAAGAGAGTAAACAGACAACATTCAGAATGGGAGAAAATTTTTGCAAACTATGCATCTGGCAAAGGTCTAATATCGAGCATTTATAAGGAACTTAAATTTACAAGAAAAAAACAAACAGCCCCATTAAAAAGTAGGCCAAGGACAGGAACAGACACTTTTCAAAAGAAGACACACATGTGGCCAAAGAGCATATGAAAAAAACGCTCAACATCACTGATCATTAGAGAAATGCAAATCAAAACCACAATGAGATACCATCTCGCACCAATAAGAATGGCTATTATTAAAAAGTCAAAAACTAACAGATGTTGGCAAGGTTGTGGAGAAAAAGGAACACTTATACACTCTTGGTGGGAGTGTAAATTAGTTCAACCATTGTGGAAGATACCATGGTGAGTCCTCAAAGACCTAAAGTCAGAAATACCTTTGAACCCAGCAATTCCATTACTTGGTATGTACCCAAAGGAATATAAATCATTCTTTTATAAAGACACATGCATGCGTATGTTCATTTTCGCACTCTTCACAATAGCAAAGACATGAAATCAACCCAAATGCCCATCAATGACAGACTGGATGAAGAAAATATGGTACATATACACCATAGAATACTATGTGACCATCAAAAAGAACAAGATTATGTCCTTTGCAGGGACATGGAGGGAGCTGGAGGCCATTATTCTAAGCAAGTTAACGCAAGAACAGAAAACCACATACTGCATGTTTTCACTTACAAGTGAGAGCTAAATGATGAGAACACATGGATACATAGAAGGGAACAATACATACTGGGGCCTATCAGAGGATGGAGGGTGGAAAGAGGGAGAGGATCAGAAAAAATAACTAATGGATACTAGGCTTAATACCTGGGTGATGAAGTAGTAAGTACAACAGACCTCCATGACACGTTTACCTATGTAACAAACCTGCACATCCTGCACATAAGTACCCCTGAACTTAAAAGTAAAAAAAAAAAAAAAAAAAAAAAAAAAGTGCTGTATTCAGTCATTAACATTGCAGCAAATTATCTACACCACTGAGTTCTCAGAAACCAAAGTGACATAGTTCTTGGAACTACTGAAGCCATATAATTCAGGCATTTATGAGAGTCCATTGTGTACACAGCACTTGTTAGAGCTAAAGGTAATATGCAAAAGCAAACAGAACAGATAAGAAAATTCAGAGATTAAAATATCCCAAAAGAGCCGGGCACAGTGGCTCACACCTGTAATCCCAGCACTTTGGGAGGCTGAGGCAGGTGGAACACCTTAGGTCAGGAGTTCGAGACCAGCCTAGCCAACATGGTGAAACCCTGTCTCTACTAAAAAATACAAAAATTACATGGGGGTGGTGGCGGGCGCCTGTAATCCCAGCTACTCAAGAGACTGAGGCAGGAGAATCACTTGAACCCAGGAGGCAGAGGTTGCAGTGATCTAAAATTGTGCCACTGCTCTCCAGCCTGGGTGACAGAGTGAGACTCTGTCTCAAAAGAAAAAAAAAAAAACAAATCCCAAAAGAAAAATCTCATTTCGCTATGGCAGCTGAAAGTCTGTCTATCTCTGTAATTGCACACCTTTCAACATGAATGATTGACTGAATATGCTCTGAATAAGTGCAAAGGATGAAAGAGAAGGTTGCAATAGAAAAGCCTTATGCTTCTACTACCTGTTTCCTTTCCTAGCTCAATAAATCAGGATCTTCCATATGTCCAGAAATTCATTTCTGCTTTTTCTAGGCATATGTTTATTTTGTATGCCTTGAGATAAGACCTCTTTGGTTACAGTTTAGCATAATTGGGAATTTTAGTTTAATAATATGAGACTACAATTCTTCAATGAAGACAAACTCAGAAATTCAGTATCTTTGTTCACATTCTTCTGTATACTTTAGTCTCAACAGAGATGGGCCATAATCTGGGTCCAATTTCACTAGGAACTATGTCTCTAAATTTGGTTGCTTTCAGAGAATTTCTCCTCTGTCTCCCTATTGCAGGTCTCTAAAAATAGCAAAGACTGGTAAAGAGCTTTATACTTTTACCAGATGGTATCTCACTGAACCCCCAAACAGACCTGTAACATTTTTAGGAGGGTTATTGCCCATTTGATAAAAGGAAGAAATTAGGAAAGGCTAATCAACTTGCTCAACACATCCAATACCAACAGACCTGGAATTTGAAACTAAGACAAAATATGTTATCACACTCTAGACTTGCCTTCCGCAGTGATGGTACTGATAAAAATAGACAAGACAAAAAAAAAAAAAAAAGAATAAATGTTTTCACACTGGTGCTAAAAAGGACTACTTGACAATTACTGTCCTCTTGAAGGAAAAGCCCCATTATTTAGCCAGGAGACCTAACATGTTCTAGC